>NC_044399.1:52756490-53058365 GCF_006542625.1 Nomascus leucogenys
AAGTTCTTGAAGGAAATTAAAAGCGCTATTCCAATGAATAGGCATGGTAAGAAAGGAAAACAGCCTTATTGCTAATATGAAAGAAGTTTTAGTGGTCTGTGAGGACTAATCTCTGATTTTTTTTTCCTTTTTTTGAGATGAAGTCTCACTCTGTTGCCCAAGCTGGAGTGTAGTGGCATGATCTCAGCTCACTACAACCTCCGCCTCCTGGGTTCAAACGATTCTCCTGCCTCAGCCTCCCACGTAGCTGGGACTACAAGTGCACACCACCATGTCTGGCTAATTTTTGTATTTTTAGTAGAGACAGGGTTTCACTATGTGGGCCAGGCTGGTCTCTAACTCCTGACCTTGTGATCTGCCCAACTAGACCTCCCAA
Organism: Nomascus leucogenys; assembly: GCF_006542625.1. Lineage (NCBI taxonomy): Eukaryota > Metazoa > Chordata > Mammalia > Primates > Hylobatidae > Nomascus > Nomascus leucogenys. The sequence continues at coordinate 52,756,867 of NC_044399.1, forward strand.
AGTGCTGGGATTACAGGTGTGAGCCACCACGCCTGGCCAACTCTGATTTTTTTATCTTGCCCAAATGCCTATCTAAGGGGTCTGGGGAATCATGCCCTACAAATCATAAATTTTCATCAGATAGGTCTTATTGAACCTTATATATCGTGACTTACTTTCCAACCCGACTCTGACATAACATTATGAGACAAGGAAAAAAATCAAAATACTTCACCCCAAAACATGTTTATTTGCCTTATTTTGAAATGGCCCTGCAAAGCTGTTCTTTGGGGGGAAAATTTGCATCTATAAAGAATCTCTATTAACATAGCTAGTTCTTTTTCTTCCAGACTCTCCCAATCCTAAAGAGATTAACTAAGATCTGAATAGGAAACTTTGTCATCTATTGTCTCTAAGGGCAGCCACTATAAGACTTTGAAAGAACTTTGGTCTCCAAATCTTTTATCTTAACCTGAACTTTCCCTTTCTATGGATTCCAGGTCTTTAGACAAACGCAACCAATTGTCAACCAGAAAATGTTTAAATTTACCTATGGCCTGGAAGCCACCCCCTTCCTCCCACCCCTCCCCACTTTGAGTTGTCCTGCCTTTCTGGACCAAACCAATGTGTTTCTTAAATGTATTTGATTGGCGTCTCATGCCTCTCTAAAATATATAAAACCAAGCTGCATCCCGACCACCTTGGGCACATGTTCTCAGGACTTCCTGAGGTCTGTGTCACAGGCCATGGTCACTCGCCATGTCGATAGAAGTTCAAACCAGCCACAACATTCCCTTAAGCCAAAGCCTAATCAAAAGCAAGACCCTAACTCTCTTCAGTTCTCTGAAGATTGAAAGAGGGGAGAAAGCTGCAGAAAAAAAGTCTGATAGTAACAGAAGTTGGTTTATGAGGTTTAAGAAAAGAAGCCCTGTTCATAACATAAAAATTCAAGATGAGGCAGGCCGATGCAGATGTAGAAGCTACAGCAAGTTATCCAGGTCTAGCTAAGATCATTGATGAAGCTGGCTACACTAAACAACAGCTTTTTCATGCAACTGAAACTGCCTTAAAATGGAAGAATATGCTGTCTATGACTTTGATAGCTAGAGAGGAGAAGTCAATGCCTGGCTTCAAACTTCAAAGGACAGGCCGATTCTCTTGTTAGCAAGGGTTAACGCAGCTAGTGACTTTAAGTTGAAGCATCAAGGTTTGAGAGGATTGACTCCAATTTTCAAAGAAGTTCTTCTGTGGGTAAAATGCTATCACACAGCATCACGTGCTACAGGGAACTCTTTTGGGAAAGGAAGAGTCAATTGACGTGGCAAATTTCATTGTTTTATTTTAAGAAATTGCCACAGCCACTCCAACCCTCAGCAATCATTTTCTCTGACTAGTCAGCAGCCATCAACATTAAGGCAAGACTGGCAAAGAGTTTATACTTTGCTGAAGGTTCAAATGATTGTTAGCATTTTTTAGTAATATGCTAGTTTTTATTAAATTAAGGTATATAGATTTTTTAGACATAATTCAATTGTACCCTAATAAGCTACGATGTACATATAACTTTTATATGCTCTGAGAAACCAAAACAATTGTGTGACTTGCTTTATTGAGATATTCACTTTATTGTGGTGGTTTGGAACTGAACCCATCATGTCTCTGAGGTATGCCAGTAATTGATTATAAGCAGGAGAGGTAATGAATGGTGGAGATAAATGGAGCCTGAGCTGAGTCAACTGGCTAAGATTAGACTTTATTCTCCAGGCAAAGGGATATTATTTTGTTTCTGAGAAAAATATTGACATGATTGGATTGTGCTTCAGGAAGATTAATCTAGCTGAGAAAGGTAAAACAAATTAGAGACATGAGGAGTCTAAGGTAACAGTTCAGGGGAGAGGGTCTGAATTATACTCGCAGCAGTAGGATAGAGGTGCAGGGGTAGATTTGAGACATAACAGAGGTAGCATCATCAAGTTAGTGATCTGAAGTTCGCTAATGAAATTCCCCTATCCGGATTTATGGAACTAACAAACACCTTTGGAAAAAAAAATATGTACCACTGTCAATATTTTTATTTCAAAACAAATACTTGAAGTGCCTCTCGGATTGCTTCCCCCACATTTGGGTGAATTTTCCCCAGAAGCTATGTAAGCAGCTCAGACTCAATCCTGAGTTCCTTCTCTAAGTTCATGAAGTAGTTTTTCATCATGACAGTAAACCCACAGCACACACTCAAGAGGCATATGATGGATTAAGAACATCTTTGAACTGCCGGTGGGAATGGAAAACAGAAGAAGACTAAAGACTGCAGCACATCAGAAGAAAACCTTACCTTTTGGTTGGTTTTATCAGGCATGAAGATTATCTTCTGCCCCAGGACTGCAGTGTTTTCCACATGGGCACAGTGGTTTATGGCCACAAAGTAGGCACCCTCCAGAGGTTTCCTAAGTCATTCATCACGCCCAGTCTCCAGTCATCACATGCATCTCATCTAGATACCACACACTGAAAAAAAGAAGAGAACGTGCAGTCAATTTTAGAATGTAAAAACAATCCATTTTTTTCATTTGTTCAGCAAATATTTATTACCTACATACTCTGCTCTAGAAGAGTCAGCAAACTAAAGCCTCTAAGCTGAATCTAGCCTGCAGCTGGTTTTTGTAAATAAAGTTTTATTGAAACACATCCATGTCCATTTGTTTAGCTTCTTTCAAGCTTCAATTGCAAAGAGGGAAGAAAGGGAGATCTGATGTTCTCCAGGGTTGGTAAACTTCCCTGAAGGAACAGAGAGTAAATATTTGAGACTCTGGGGATAATGTGGTCCCTGTCACAACTACTCTGTTCTGCACTGTGAAGCAAAGGCAGGTATAAACAACCTGTAAATTGTCTTTAGAGTTCTATTTACAAAATAGGAGGTTAACCTGTAGCCATAATTTCTTACCTCTGGTCTAGATCTTAGAATGTCCCTGGGTGATGTCGCTAGAAAAAAAACAATAATTTCTCCAAGAACTAACCAATATTTTTATTTCTCTTCACTAGTGTGGACATAGAGGATTGACAAAACATATTTTGTGTTTGATTTCTTCATTTGATGATTTATCTATCTTAGATCATACAATTTCAACAAATCACAGTTAAATCTTAAGTTCTTTTTATTCCATCTTGCTCTTATTCAAATATTTGTTTCTCTAATATGCCTGTTGCAGAAGAGAAAAAATATTTGTATACATTTTTCAAATTCATTTCACTAGAGGAATTTTATGTTTGTTTTTATTTCAGCATATACTTGGGTAACTTGGGTTCTTGGACTAAATTTGGAGGTAGATTCTGCTGCATGATGATAAATTGCTAGTGCTTGGAAAAGAAAATATACCAACATTTAGAAGGCACACTCTGAATTTACCCAATGCTACATCTATGTGATATCTATTATATGTAGAACAATAATGTGTCTTTGAGAATCCTGTCAGAGACAGAAACCACACCAGTAATTTGATCAGGGAAACTTTAATATAAGAAACTACTAACTAGTACAAAAAGAAGTAGCACTTTAGTAGTTAAAAAGGAAAAGAACAGGCCGGGCACGGTGGTTTACGCCTGTAATCCCAGCACTTTGGGAGGCCGAGGGGGGCGGATCACGAGGTCAGGAGATCGAGACCATCCTGGCTAACACGGTGAAACCCCGTCTCTACTAAAAATACAAAAAAATTAGCCAGGCATGGTGGTGGGCGCCTGTAGTCCCAGCTACTCGGGAGGCTGAGACAGGAGAATGGCGTGAACCCCGGGGGGCAGAGCCTGCAGTGAGCCAAGATCACACCACTGCACTCCAGCCTGGGTGAAAGAGCGAGACTCCGTCTCAAAAAAAAAAAAAAAAAGGAAAAGAACAGAAAAGCATACCAGAAAAGTGTCTCTAACACCTTTCTTACGCTGTCACATACAATCAGTTGCCAAGACCCACATCTATTTGGTCTATTATGATTATTTCCTAATTGAGCTCTGTACTTTTGGTCTCTTTGTGAGGCAACACTCTTTCTTCAATAGTCACAACTTTCCTCAAAGTCCTTTAAAATAATAGTTCGATCCGATATCCTCTTTAAATGTGTTTTAAACTGAACACTTTCTTAGTATTTAATAACTCCTTGGTTTATTTTACTTTAAAACCTCCATAAAATTCTAATTTCTTTTTCCTGATTACTTTTGTACTTTCTTGCCTATGTAATTTTAGCTAAGTCCTTCCTCTCTTCTAGAATCCCCCCGAGCCTATCTCCACTTGTTTAAATTCTCTCATTTCTTGAAAACTGATCTCAAATACTATTTTTCCCATGAAGAATTTCCAGTTGCTCCATTAAATAAATACAATCATTTCCTACCCTGATCTCCTCCAACACTATTTTGTATTTCCCTAATGTTAATTACCACACCCACAAGTGTTCATTTTTCTATAATCATAAGAAAATACCAGCAGATAAGCAACCTGTAGACTAGGAGTATATTTTAGGGAGTTAGTCCATGACAAGAGATGATGTATTAAATCTGATGGCTGGGTTTGAGGCCCAGCTGCTATACTTGCCAGGCATTAACCCAATTATGCCTGAGGTTGCAATTTTTTGAATTTTTGCAATCAGACCTTGCTGATGACTTTGAGCAGTAGGATGTAAATAACTCTCCACATGCTTAGCGTTCCTATAATGGAACACTAGGCATAAAGGGGTTTTAATGTCTGATTCAGTGAAATACAGAAAATATTATCAGCCTTACACACAAAGTGACTAACACGGTGTTAAGCTCAAGGTAGGTGCAAAATGAATCAGTTCTTCTTTTTCATCTTTAGAACCCTCCTGACCCCGAACACAAAGAATGTTCAATTTCTTAAATACATTTTTATGGAGATGTAGGCCAATATGAAGTTTGCCATTCTGGAAACTCAGCATTATCAGCTGAGCAATCCTATCTGAATCCCTAGTGTAGCAAAATCTTCAAAGAACTTCCAGATTTCAGTTTCTCCCATGTGGGAAACAAAATGTAAATGAACCTATTGCTCCCAATTATAAATGTGTGGTGGGTAGGAGAGAGAAAAAGAGGAGCACGTTGAGCAAGGGGATCCCTTTCTTAATCCTTAAATTCCAAAATCAGGCCACTATTTTGATTTTGTATTTATTTTTTCTTAGTCTATTCAGCTTCCAAGTTTTAGATGGAAACAGTAGTTCTTTTATTGTTTCATGTTAACCTAATTTTTTTAACTTTTATTTGTCCCCTCATTTGGCATTATTTTTCAAGTCCAATGCAATTACAACTCTCAAATATATATATATTTGAGACAAGATTTTGTCTTACATATAGGTTTTTGTCTTAAATATATGTATATTTAAGGTTTTTGTCTTAAATATATATATTTAAGGTTTTTGTCTTAAATATACACATATATTTAAGACAAGGTTTTGCTCTGTCACATACGGCTGGAGTGCAGCACGATCATTAGCTCACTGCAACTTTGATCTCCTGGGCTGAAGCAATTCTCTCACCTCATCAAATGGAAATTTTACTTGAAGTTTCATTTAAAAAATCAAAAGTTGCTTAAATACATTAAGTTGACTTTAAGCAATAAATGAAATCCTAAAAATTGTGTATAAATTGAATTTGTTTTAATTATAAATGAATGAATGCATATTGGGTTAAATGGTCTATAGTAATATGATTCTTGAGGAATAAATTCATATTTATAAATATTTGGGCAAAAATGAATAATTTAGGTTTTCATATGTCAGATTTGTTGCATGTGGGCTAAATCTGTAATCTCATTCCTTGTTCCTATTTGAAACTCATTTCTATGATGACAAAATATATATTATTTTCTGAGAAAATAAAAACCAGGCTTAATGAAACAAATAAAGGGAATAAGTCATGAGCTATATTTTAATAATTTTAGCCCTCAGTTTAAAAGATACTGCCAAGTAAAGTGTCCCATATCTTATATTAATTTAGAAAACCCTTCTCTGAACACAGAAAAGAAATATAACTCTACAAAAACCCCAGGCACAAGCTGCTAACCAGTCAAATATAATTTTATAGATTTTTTTTATACTTGAATATAGAAAGGCTTTTTGACTGCCATGTATCTTGCAAGATTTGTATAAATAAGGGATGACTGGTTGCATCATGATACACACATGCATTGCTCAATCGGCTACTTCACATTTTTTGCTACGATGATGAAAAATTCACAATGACATTTTCCTTGACATAAATGTAGATCTATAAAAGAGAGATTTCATCTTCAGAATCACAGAATGTTTGAACTCTCAGGACCACAGAGATGACTTAGTTTAGCCTTTCCTTTTATATTTCAAGTTGTTGAGACTCAGAAAGATAGTGACATACCCAAGATCATCCAGGTTATTGGCAGCCACACCATAAGAAATTTAGGACCCTGTTTCTTCCTCTGCTGCACAGTTTGAAACAGAAAATGGAAATTACAGTGTTTCAAATCCAAAAATTTAAGCCATTTTCACCATGCTATTTAGCCAACTACATTGAGGTCACTTTTGCTTGCTCGTTTTTGTTTGTTACACAAAGCATCTTATTCTCTACAAAAAATAAAAAGCTAAGGTATTGACTCTGGAAAAGTTTTGAAAGTAAATTAAAATAAATGATGAAAAACAAAGTAAATATTAGATATAATTAAACACACTATTTATTCCTGGGAAGTAAACTTTCTAGAGCTCTCATAAGTATTTTTGATTATGACAGTTGAAGAAGGACTAATCGCCAATATTCTCCAGCCACTTGCCAACACCTAAAACTGAAGGATGAATATCCAGGGCTAAAATATGTCAATTATGTTTTTAATGTCCCAACAGCTTTAGTTACAACCTATCTGAGTTCTACACAAAGGGAGGCGGAGCAAGATGGCTGAATAGAAGCCTACACTGACAGCCCTCCCTGCAGGAATGCTAAATTGAACAGTTGTCCACACATAAAAGCACCTTCCTGTGAGGCAAAAACCAGGCAGGTTATCATAGTACCTAGTTTTAATTTCATATCCAGGAAAGAGGCACTGAAGAAGGTAGGAAAGACACTCTTGAATTGCTGATGCTACCCCTCTGCCATCCCCCAGCAGTGGCTGCATGGTGCTGAGACAGAATCTGTGCCCTTGGGGGAGGAAGAGTGCCATGATTGTGGGACTTTGCACTGAAACTCAGTGTTGCCCTATTACAGTGGAAAGCAACACAGGGCAGAACTCAGCCAGCACACACAGAGAAAGCACTTAGACCAGCCCTAGCCAGAGAGAAACTGCCCATTCCAGTGGTTGGAACTTGAGTTCCAGCAAGCCTTGCCACCATAGACCAAAGTGCTCTGGGGTCCTAAATAAACTTGAAAAGCAGTCTAGACCACAAGGACTGAAATTCCTGGGCAAGTTCCAGTGTTATGCTCGGCTCAGAGCCAGTGGACTTGGGGAGCACATGACCTAAGAAGATACCAGCTAGGGTGGCCAAGGGAGTGCTTAGGCTACCACTCCCACAACCTCAAGCAGTAAAGCTTACAGCTCTGGGAGAGACTAATTCCCTCTGCTTAAAGAGAGGAGGGGAAGAGTAAAAACGACTTTGTCTTGCAACTTGGATATCAGCTCAGTCACAGTAGGATAGGGCATCAGGCAGACTTCTGAGGTCCCCATTCCAGATCCTAGTTTCCAGATGAAATTTCTAGACACAACCTGGGCCAGAAAGAAACACACTGCCTTGAAGAGAAGGATCAAATTCTGGCAGGATTCATCACTTGCTAAATAAAGAGCCCTTGGGCCCTGAATAATCAGTAGTGGTGCCCAGGTAATACTTGCCAAGGACCTTGGATAAGATTCACAGACATGTCTGCATCAGGAGTGACCCCACACATTCTCAGCTGTGTTGGCTAAGAGGAGGGCCTTTTTCTGCTTGAGAAAAAGAGAGGGAAGAGTAAGGGGACTTTGTCTTGCAGCTTAGGTACAGCTCAGCCATAGTAAAGAAGAGCACCAAGCAAGCTCTTGGGCTCCCAGTTCTAGGCCTTGGCTCTTGGATGGCATTTCTTGACATACTCTGGGCTGGAGGGGAGCCCACTACCCTGAAGAGTGAGTCCCAGGCCTAGCAGCATTTACCACAAGCTGACTGAAGAGCCCTTGGGCCTTGAATAAATATCAATGGTAGCCAGGCAGTACTTAACGGCAGGCCTGGGGTGGTGGTGGCCACAGGGAAAGACTTCTCTGCTTGAGGAAAGGAGAGGGAAGAGTGGAAAGGACTTTGTCTTGCGCCTGGGATGCCAATCAGCTGCAGTATTATAGAGCACCAAATAGATTCCTAAGGTTTCTGACTCCAGGCCCTGCCTGTGGATGGCATCTTTAGACACCCCAGGCCTGTGGAAATTTTACCACCCTAAAGGGAAGGACACAAGCCTGGCTGGCTTCACCAACTGCTGATTAAAGAGCCTGAGGGCCTTGAGCAAACATAAGCAGTAGCCAGGCAGTGGTTACTACAGTCCATGGGTAAGACCCCAGTCCTGTGCTGGCTTCAGGTCTGATCTAGCACAGTCCTAAAGGTGGTAGTCACAGGGGTGCTTGTGTCACCCCTCCCCAAGCTCCAGGCAGCTCAGCACAGACAGAGAGACTTTGGTTGATTGGGAAAAAGTAAAGGAAGAGAACAAGAGTCTCTGACTGGTAATCCAGGGAATTCCAAATCTTACCCAAGACCACCAAGGTGGTACCTCCATGAGTCTGAGGCTTGGGGTGCCTCCTAATGCAGATATGGCTATAGTGACCAAAGACAGATCACAACACCCAAGTCCCTTCGAATACCTGGAAATCATACCCAAGAAGGATGCGTACAAACAAACTCAACTGTGAAGACTACAATAAGTACCTAACTCTTCAGTGCCCAGAAACCAACAAACATCCACAAGCATCAAGAGCATCCAGGAAAACATGGCCTTGCTATGCAAACTAAATAAGGCACCTGGAACTAATCCTGCAGAAACTGAGACATGTAACCTTTCAGACAGAGAATTCAAAATAGCTGTTTTGAGGAAGCACAACAAAATCCAAGATAGCGTAGAGAAGAAATTCAGAATTCTATATGATAAACTTAACAGATAGATTGAAATAGTTAAAAAGAATCAAGTAGAAACTCTGGAGTTGAAAAATGCAAGTGACATACTGAAAAATGCTTTGGAGTCTCTTAATAGCAGAATTGATCAAACAGAAGAAAGAATTAGTGAGCTTCAAGACAGGCTATTTGAAAACACACAGAGGGAATGAAAGAAAAAATAATAAAAAAGAATTAAAGCACACCTACAAGACCTAGAAAATAGCCTCAAATAGGCAAATCTATGGCAGACCTAAAGAGCATGTAGAAAGAGATAGATCTGGGTAGAAAGCTTATTCAAAGAATAACAACAGAGAGCTTCTGAAACCTAGAAAAACTATCAATATTCAACTACAAGGTTATAGAACAGCAAGCAGATTTAACCCAAATAAGTCTGCCTCAATCTATTTAATAATCAAACTCTCAAATGTCCAGGATGAAGAAAGAATTCTAAAAGAAGCAAGAGAAAAGAAACAAATAACAACATACAATGGAGCTCCAATATGTCTGGCAGCAGACTTTTCAGTGGAAACCTTACAAGTCAGGAGACAGTGGCACAGCATATTTAAAGGCTGAAAGAAAATAAAATTTACCCTAGAATAGTATATTTGGCAAAAATATCCTTTAAATATGAAGGAGAAATAAAGACTTTCTCAGACAAAATCTGAGGAATTTCATCAACACCAGACCTGTCCTACATGAAATACTAAAGGGAATTCTTCAGTCTGAAAGAAAAGGATGTTAACGAGCAATAAAAAATTATCTGAAGGCACAAAACTCACTGGTCATAGTAAATACACAGAAAAACACAGAATGTTATGACACTGTAATTGTGGTGTGTAAACTATTCATATATTGAGTAGAAAGATTAAATAATGACCCAATCCAAAATGATGATGTAATAATGAAAACTTTTCAAGACATAGACAATACAATAAAATATAATTGGAACAACAAAATGTTAAAAAGCAAGGGGAAAAAGTAAAAGTGTAACGTTCTTATTAGTTTTATCTTTGCTTGTTAGTTTGTTTATGCAATCAGTGTTAAATTGTCATCAATTTATAATATGGGCTAGAACATAGTATTTACAATCCTCATGGTAACCTCAACCAAAAATCATACAATGGATACACACAAAAATATAAAAAGCAAGAAATTAAAACAGACCACCAGAGAAAATCACCTTCACTAAAATGAAGATAGAAAGGAAGGAAAGAAGGAAGCAAAGACCACAAGACAAGAAAACAAATAACAAAATGGCAAAAGTAAGTCCTTACTTATCAATAATAATATTGAATGCAAATAGACTAACTCTCTGATCAAAATACATAGAGTATGACTGAACACATTAAAAAACAAGACCCAGTGAACTACTGCCTGCAAGAAACACACTTCACCTATACAGACAAAATAGATTTCAAGACAAAACTATTGAAAAAAGACAAAGAAGGTCACAATGTAATGATAAAGGGGTCAATTCAGCAAGAGGATATGACAATTGTAAATATATATGCCCCCAAAACTGGGGCACCCAGATATATAAAACAAATATTAGAGTTAAAGAGAGAGATAGACACCAATACAGTAATAGATGGAGACTTCAACACCCCACTTTCAGCATTGAACAGATCTTCCAGGCAGAAAATCAACATGGAAACATTGGAGTTTGCACTATAGACTAAATGTACCTAATAGATATTTACAGAACATTTCATCCAATGGCTGAAAAATACAGTCAACTCCTCATTAATGGATTATTCTCAAGGATAGACCATGTGTTAGGACACAAAATAAGTCTTAAAATATTCAAAAAAACTGAAATAATATCAAGCATTTTTTCTGACCATAATGGAATAAAACTATAATTCAATAACAAGAAGAATTTTAGAAACTATACAAACACATGGAAATTAAACAACATGCTCCAGAATGACCAGTGGGTCAATGAAGAAATTAAGAAGGAAATTGAAAAATTCCTTGAAACAAATGGAAACACAACATATCCAAGCCTGTAGGATACAGTGAAAGCAGTACAAAGAGGAAAGTTTATAGCTATAAGTGCCTACATCAAAAAAAAAAAAAACACTTCAAATAAACAACATAGTGATGCATCTTCTGAAACAAGAAAAGCGCAAACCAAATCCAGAATTAGTAGAGGAGTATAAATAGTAAAGATCAGAGCAGAAATAAATGAAATTGAAACAAGGCAAACAATAAAAAAGATCAATGAAAATAAAAGTTGGGTTTTTGAAAGGATAAAAAAACTGACAAATCTTTAGCCAGACTAAGCAAAAGACAGGAATTTTATATAAGACATTGAGACTCTATCCATTCATCACAACTTGAACTCAGTCATGAAGCCTGAGCATCATTTTTTTAATGCTTCCCTCTCATTTATACCTATGTAATTTTCCTCTCTGGAATCATTAAGTTATTTTATTGTCTTAGTAAAATATATACACATGGATGTATCTAAATTATTCTTTATTAATCTTCCATAAAAATTGTATAACTATCTTTTCTTGCTCTCTTCAGCAGGGACAATTTCCCTTTATCATCAGTCTATCTTTCAATTTGTGCCAATTAATTACTTGTTCAACACAGGATTAAAGGCTAATAGAGAATAGGAGGATGGACCAAAGATGTAAAATATGTGGAATCGATTCTTAGCTCAGGGAAAAACGGATATTCAATTAATTCTCCTGTAAACAAAAAGAATATTAAAGTCTTACTATATCCTTTATATTATTATTACTATTCTATGGCAGCAGTTCTCAACCAGAGGGAATTTTGCCCCCTATGGGACATTTGACAATGTCTGAAGACATTTTTGATTATCACAACTTGGGGAGTTGGCAGCTGCTAGTGGCATCTAGTAGGCAGATGCCATGGGTCCTAGGACAACCCCCTAAAACAAAGAATTAACCGGCCAAAAATGTCAATCATGTCAAAGTTAAAAAACTCTCTCCGAAGGCATTATTATACGCATTCTATCTATATTAGATAATTTAACCCTAAGTTACTCTCATTTAACTGGGGAGTTATACAAGTCACAGAGAAGTTAAGTAACTTGCAAAAGAGGTCGAGAAACAGCTAACAAGTGACAGAGATAAGATTTAAAATTGAGAGGTCTGGATCCTAACAGCTCTGTGTCTCTGACTACTGAAATAATATTCATTTTTTTAAGGCCAAAATTACTAAAATGTTTCGAGTCCAGTTGACCCTTGAACAATGTGGGGGCTAAGGACTCTGATCCTCTGTGCAGTTGAAAATTTATGTATAACTTTTGACTCCCCCAAAACTTAACGAATAATAAACCACTGTTGACGAGAAGCCTTACCAATAACATAAACAGTCTATTAACACATAATTTGCACGGTATATGTATTATATACTACATTCTTTGAAATAAGCTAGAGAAAAGAAAATATTAAGAAATCACACGGAAGACAAAATATATTTGCTATTCATTAAGTGAAAGTGGATCATCATAAAAGTCTTCATCCTTGTTGTTTTCATGTTGGGTAGGCTGAGGAGGAGGGGGAGTTGGTCTTGCTGTCTCAAAGGTGGCAGAGATGGAAGAAAATTGGCATCTAGGCCGGGTGTGGTGGCTCACGCCTGTAATCCCAGCACTTTGGGAGGCTGAGGCGGGTGGATCAGGTGGTCAGGAGATCAAGACCATCCTGGCTAACATGGTGAAACCTCGTCTCTACTAAAAATACAAAAACAAAATTAGCCGGGCGTGGTAGCAGGCGCCTGTAGTGCCAGCTGATCGGGAGGCTGGGGCAGGAGAATGGCGTGAATCTGGGAGGCAGAGCTTGATTGCGCCATTGCACTCCAGCCTGGGCCACAGAGCAAGACTCCATTCCCCCACCCCTCCACAAAAAAAAAAAAAAGAAAAGAAAATTGGCATCTAAATGGACCCATGCAGTTCAAACTCATGCTGTTCAAAGATCAGCTGTACTTTGTAGGACCCTCTCATATGATGACCATAGCAGCTCTATGCTCTAAGTAAGATTCACAATATTTTCATATTTCATTAGCTGTCACCATTGCATGAAGATTTTTTGATTCCCTTCCCACCTACACAGTTAAAAATAATTGTTCTGGCCTTCAAACTCCCAGATCTGTAATATCTTATCTAGAGTATGACACCATGATTTCCCAAAGCACTTCTTAAAGGACACTAGCTCTGCCAAGGATTAAAATGTATTGTGTGACAAGAATTCAGAGGTTAAATAATACATGAAAACATAAGATAAATAAAATCAAACTTTCCATTTAAACTTCCCAGAGACTGATATGCACTGTGAATGTCTGAGAGATATACTTTATATAGCATACCTCAAACATACCTCAAATTAATTTAAGCAAAAAAGCTTTTCTTTACCTATCAGAGAAATATTAGTATCATATGACCAAAAATAATAAAAGAATAATATTCATGTTTTAGGTTATAACGATCTTTTCTTATCTCTTGACCTTTTAAATGACCTACTCAATACCCTTCTTCCAAGCAAATGGGACAATATTTATAAAGCATTGGAATATAATAAACATCATGCAAAGATACTGCAGAAAATATACAGAAACAAATCATTATTTTAATGACTCTTCTTATGGGGCTTCATATAAAAAGAAACAACTAATACGATTGTTTGTCATCTTGCAGATAGAACAACTATGCATTTGGGTGCCCTGTAACCACAGGGTTCATAGATCTCCTTAGCCAAACCTCCTAAAAGAAGCCTGTTAGAAGTAGAGAACAATGCTGTCAATGATTCAGTAACTCACACTTTCTTCTCCAGTGAGCCAAGAAACAGTTTTGTCATTGTGGTTTGCAGCAGAATGTGCTCTCGAGATGGTTGCAGACAATTGGGTCAAGAATATAGCCTCCGTGACCAGGCACAATGGCTCATGCCTGTAATCCCAGCACTTTGGGAGGCCAAGGCAGATGGATCATGAGGGCATAGTGAAACCCCATCTGTACTAAAAATACAAACAAATTAGCTGGGCATGGTGGTGCACGCCTGTAGTCCCAGCTACTCGGGAGGCTAAGGCAGGAGAATCGCTTGAACCTGGAAGGCAGAGGTTGCAGTGAGCCAAGACTGTGCCTTCGCACTCCAGTCTGGGTGACAGAGAAAGACTCCGTATAAAAAAAAAAAAAAAAAGAACGTAGCCTCCAGACCCAGGTAAACTACCCACCATAATGCCAAATAAAGTGAAAAACCTGGGGGGAAATAGGCAAAGGATTTGAATGAACATAAGCACATGGAAAGATGCTCAACATCATTCTAGAACTTCATTAATTGTTAGAGAAATGCAAATAAAATCTACACTGAGCTACAACTTCTCTTTCACTAGTATGGCTAAACTGAAAAACACAGACAATAATAAATGTCAGTGAGGATATGGAGAAATTAAAACCCTCACACAATTGTTAGTAGGACTGCAAAATGGAACAGTCACTTTGGAAAACAGTTTGACAGTTTCTCAAAAAGTCAAATATAGACTTACCATAGGCTGATCCTAGGTGTGCACTCACAAGAATTGCAAACCTATGTTCACACAAAAATTTGCACACAAATGTTCATGGAAGCATTATTCATAATAGAGGAAACATGGAAACAATCCAAGACTCCATAAACTGATAAAGAAGATGTAGCATAGCTAAACAATGGACTATTATTTGCTATAAAAAAGAATTAAATACAGTGGGAAGTAACACCTAATGGGCATGTGGTTTTTGTTTTGTTTTGTTTTGTTTTGTTTTTTGAGACAGGAGTCTCGCTCTGTCGCCCAGGCTGGAGTGCAGTGGCGCAATCTCGGCTCACTGCAAGCTCCGCCTCCCAGGTTCATGCCATTCTCCTGCCTCAGCCTCCCGAGTAGCTGGGACTACAGGCGCCCGCCACCATGCCCGGCTAATTTTTTTTATTTTTAGTAGAGACAGGGTTTCACCACGTTAGCCAGGATGGTCTCAATCTCCTGACCTTGTGATCCGCCCGCCTCGGCCTCCCAAAGTGCTGGGATTACAGGCGTGAGCCACTGCGTCCGGCCGGGCATGTGTTTTTTGTTTCTGTGGGGGGTGATGAAAATATTCTGGAATTAAATAATGGTGACGGTTGCACACTCTATCAGCATACAAAAAACTAGTGAATTATATACTATAAACGGGTTAGTTTAATGGTTAGTTTTAAACAGGTTAATGTTAGAGAAAATAACGACGCACTGTATAAAAGGGGATCCCACACTCACCTTTAAGAAGTCCTCAAGTTTTAGTACTTTAGGTTGCTGATTTCTATTATAGTACTAAAAAGAATTTAGTATTAGTTTCTTTTCTTCTCCAGATCCACACGGATTAGAAAGGGCTCTTTCTCTTCTATATATATTCAACATTTTTCCCCACCCAGTTAGAGTGCCATCTCTTCAACAAGACCCCCTTCTGCCTTTTAATAAATAGACAAAAAGTCACTTTTATTCAGCTCCAGCAGACATTGCTTTATGCTAATGTCTCTTAAAGGCAGGGACTCCCTTGTGCCTGTATTTTTAGGACATTTACAATAAGCATTGGCGGCAATGATGTTGATCTTCCTTGTTTTCTTTGTCCTTTTCATTATTTCTGCCTTTTCCTTCTCAGGGCTTCACTTCTGTCCTCCATATGTAGAGCTTAAGGTTAAGCTCTATCCTGCGCTACTCTAAAAGTTCTAGAACTTTATTCTACTGGTGGACGATGCAAACTCTCAAGATGGCTTTTGAGGCAGAGGATCACTAATGTGCTATCAGCTGACTTCCCGCTCCTCCCACCACCTACCTCGGCTCAGCACTCTCCCGGCTTCTTAGCACAGGTACCACTTGCCTATCTGCTCCTTTGCATGCCAAAGATTTTTTTATTCTATTCTTATTGCTCCTCTGCATTTATGGCTTTTGGAAGAAATAAAAAAAAAGCACACTGCAATTATATTAGCGGTGTTTGGGTGGAAAGCCAGTCTACTTATTCCCTGGAATGTTCTTTGACAAACTAGAAAACGCTGGCAGGTCAGCATACTCTGAGAAGCATCAACACTGGGAAGCACTAGTCTGGCAAAAGGATATTGAGCTTTCAGGTCAGAGAAACTAGGATCTAGTGTTAGCTTTGCTATGATTTGGGAGTAAGTTAACATTTCCAAGCCCCAGTTTTCTCATCTGTTAAACGGATATGATATGCACCTTGCACATACTTGAGAAAAAGAGATGAAACATTACCTGTACATTGCCTCGTATGTAGCCTATAGCTTTTTTGAGTTTTGACTCACAAATGTTAATTCAATTTTATTCCCTTGAAAGCAGATCCAGAGCTTTGCTACTCAAAGGGTGGTTCATGGACCAGAAGCATCTGCATCTCCCAGGTTCTTGTTCAAAATACAGAGCTTCCAGCCCCACCCCAAACCTATTGAATCAAAATCTGCATTTTATCAAGACCTTAAGGGTATCTGTATACCTATTTTTATGCATATTAAAGTCTGAGGAACTCTGCTATAGAGGCCCATGTTTATTAACTGACAGTTGTTGGCATGGGATGGAATTGGAGGTGATAGGGATGTCTATTAATGAGATTCCAGAACATCCTGGGGAAGATTCAAAGGGCCCAGTGAGAAAATTGTAGAAAGTGTCTTTATAACTTAAAAGCATAATCTCCTTCCAGTTTTTGCTCTCTCTCATTAATACATACATTAAGAGATGGTACAGCATGCTGAGGCATCTTGGGACAGATGTTGAATAGAGGCAGCTCCCACACTTCCCTGCCATGTAGATGATGGAGATCATTCCATGCCAGGTGAGTGATCAGCCTAATGTTGTCTCTCAGAAGGACTTTCCTTTGGTACCTTTATAATGAATTTTTTTTTTTTTTTTGAGATGGAGTCTCACTCAGCTGCCCAGGCTGGAGTTCAGTGGCGCGATCTCGGCTCGCTGCAACCACCGTCTGCCCAGTTCCAGTGATTCTTCCATCTCAGCCTCCTGAGTAGCTGGGATTACAGGCACCTGCCATCATGCACGGCTAAATTTTTTTGTATTTTAGTAGAGACGTGGTTTCACCATGTTGACCAGGCTGGTCTTGAACTCCTGCCCTCAGGTGATCTGACGGTGTTGGCCTCCCAAAGTGCTAGGATTACAGGCGTGAGCCACCGCGCCCAGCTATAATGAATTTTTAAACCTATAAGCAGACCATGAGTGCAACACTTCATGCCTGAGCCCAACATACAGATACAGAAGTGCTGGTTTCCTCTGTCTCCTTATACCATTTAGAAAATGCATCACTCAACCTCTGTGTTACAGCCAGAATTTATGTCTAAAGCTGCTCCTTCAATTTCTGGGTCTTGTATTGATATATTCCTACAAGCTCAAGCATTTTGAAGACCATTAGAAATATCCAATGTGGGCCGGCCGCAGTGGCTCACACCTGTAATCGCAGTATTTTGGGAGGCCGAGGCGGGTGGATCATGAGGTCAGGAGTTCAAGACTAGCCTGGCCAAGATGGTGAAACCCCATCTCTACTAAAAATACAAAAAGTAGCTGAGCCTGCTGGCGGGTGCCTGTAATCCCAGCTACTCGGGAGGCTGAGGCAGAGAATTGCTTGAACCCGGGAGGCAGAGGTTGCAGTGAGCCGAGATTGCACCACTGCACTCCAGCCTGAGTGACAGAGCGAAACTCTGTCTCAAAACAAAAAAAAAGAAATATCCAACTTGGTTCAATCAAGAAATAATGTTAGAGAAAACAACCATATACTGTGTGTAAGAGAATCCCACAACTCATCTTGTAAAAAATTCCTCAAATTTTAGTACTTAAGCCTGCTTATTCCATTTTTAAAATAAACTAGAGAAGCAATTGACAGGTATCTTAGGGTACCCTTAATTTACACCAACAGATTTTCATTTACTCTTTGGAGTCGGTGAATTCAATTCATTACCAGAAATATTTTTGAAATGTTAATGCCATCCTTTCTCCAACTATCCTTTAACCCAACCCCAAACAGGATACTATCTTAAGCACAGCCTTAGGTAACAAGAAAAAAAATCAGGAAATGGATTATTATCCCTTAAGCTAGACAGAGCTTTATAATTGCAAAACTACTTTAGATGAATTCCTTTCTTTAAATCACTTCACCCAGAAACTCAGTAAATGTTCATTAGAAGACTGAATAAACCAACATTTGGTGATGGTGCTCCACCAGCATCTCCGGAAAAGCTTCTACTGTTAGGACGTTGTTTGGCTAACCACCCATCTGGTAGATCTTTCCAGATCTCATCAGTAATTGCAAATGCTATCTCTTGGATGAAAGAAAAACTGTGTTAGTTGTTATGTTGACAAGTGTATCCATAGAGATGTTTTGCTGCCAAGAAAAGAGGCTGAATGTGAGGAAATTTCATTACGCACACATTTCCATTAAAAAAAATTAAATGATCCGAACCATCTCTCCGAAGCACAGTCTTTAGCAACAACCTGGAATTGATTCAGCTGTTATTTTAATGGAATTGCTTTTTTCCCCAATAAAGCCTCAATGAAATTTGTTAGCAGAAGTTTTAGTTAATGGCATTCAGCCAAAGTATTTGTCAATGGGATTTTACTTCTTAGATGTGTTTGGTAGCTTTGGAAAAATTTTTTATTTATTTATTTTTTAATTAGAAGTCTCCAGAGAATGTCTGGAAGCATAAGTACTAGATAGTCTCTATTCCAAAATTTATTTTACATTAAACTTGAAATTCCCAGGACTCCTTTGGGTACTAGAATATGCAAATTTATGAGTATGACACTGCACAAATATACAGTGGAAGATTGCATGACTGAAAGAAAACACCAGTTTAAGTGGAAGAAAGATTGCTATTTTTTCTTAGGAAAAGAATAAAGAAGATAAGAAACATGGAAGTTTATTGAGTCTGACAATGATAATAATATAGTATAATTTATTGAATTAAAATTCCAATCCTGGCCTGTTTCTTTTGTTAACTCACTACCTCAACAGCTCTCCACTGTTGGTCCACCGACCTTGTGCCTCAGATTTCTAATGGACTTCCATCCTAGACAGTGAAAGTCATGTCTTTCACCGTCATACCTCAACTGCTGCAGTGTAGGAGAGCATCTAGTTCTCTTGAGAGTGAATGCATTTGCTCTGACAGAGAAGTCAAATTTTACTCAAGGAAGAAGTGTATGGTCCACAGCAACGCATTGACACAAATGTGCTACTCTCTGGCTGCATAATCTGGGTTTTTGTTTGTTTGACTGTTTGTTTTTTTGAGACGGAGTCTCCCTCTGTCGCCCAGGCTGGAGTGCAGTGGTGAGATCTCGGCTCACTGCAAGCTCCGCCTCCCGGGCTCACGCCATTCTCCTGCCTCAGCCTCCCGAGTAGCTGAGACTAAAGGCGGCCACCACCACGCCTGGCTAATTTTTTGTATTTTTTACTAGAGACAGGGTTTCACCATTTTAGCCAGGATGGTCTCAATCTCCTGACCTTGTGATCTGCCCACCTCGGCCCCCCAAAGTGCTGGGATTACAGGCGTGAGCCACCACGCCCAGCCATAATCTTGGTTCTTTAACCTCTCAAAGCATCACATTCCTCATTTTGAAAATGCAGAAAATACTCAACACTGTCACAGGATTGCTGCACTCACAAGTAAAGCACCTGCACAGCATTCGTACCCAATAGACAACAAGTGTTCATTGCATTCCTTTTCCTTCCCTCTACAACCTGAAGTTATGAATAGATTACGTTTACATTGCATAGAGACTTTCTGGACTTCACTGAATCTTCTACCTTTTCAATGGCAATCACTATCAGCTTTACCAGCAGCAACATTCACAGGTCAGGTAGATCAGGCTTGTATCATGTATTGACTTGGTTCGTAGGCTGAGGACTCTGCTACTTATGTGGAAACAAAATGTGAATTTACAGATAAGAAAATATGAAAAACTGGGATACTTTAGGGAAATGTTCTAAAACAAAAATGAGATCCTTTCTCCAGTCTTGCTTTTATTACCAACTGGCTCTGTGACTTTTACTGTTACTTTATCTTTTGAGACTCGATTTCCTACCTAAACAATACGATTGAAACGTTTGTTAACTCACAGAGTGTTATAAAAATCCAATAAAATATGGAAATCTGGAACTCTTCACAACTATAAGGTAGTGAGAGTAGTAGGACCACAGAAATCTTCCTGCTACTCTGTGCAACTGTTTTTATCAGCAAACACGTTAAAAAAAAAAAAAGAGAGAGAGAGAGATTTTCTAGGCATATCATTGGTGACTCTGAGGTTTTTCTCATGATGAGAATGAAGATGTCAAAGTGGAAAAGTAGAGCGAGACCAGGGAAGCAGTAAGAGGGAAGGAGTTAGATCTTAGTATAACAGGTACAAGAGAGTATTAAGAAAAAAGGGTGGGCCAGGCGCAGTGGCTCAAGCTTGTAATCCCAGCACTTTGGGAGGCCGAAGTCCAGAGATTGAGACCATCCTGGCTAATATGGTGAAACCCCGTCTCTACTAAAAATACAAAAAATTAGCTGGGCATGGTGGCAGATGCCTGTAGTCCCAGCTACTTGGGAGGCTGAGGCAGGAGAACGACATGAACCTGGGAGGCGGAACTTGCAGTGAGCCGAGATTGTGCCACTGCACTCCGGCCTGGGTGACAGAGCGAGACTCCATCTCAAAAAAAAAAAAAAAAAAAAAAAAGGGCCAGGAGTGGTGACTCACGCCTGTAATCCCATCACTCTGGGAGGCCGAGGAGGGTGGATCATGAGGTCAGATCAAGACAATTCCGGCTAACATGGTGAAACCTCGTCTCTACCAGAAATGCAAAAAATTAGCCGGGCGTGGTGGCGGGCGCCTGTAGCCCCAGCTACTCAGGAGGCTGAGGCAGAATGGCGTGAACCCAGGAGGCGGAGCTTGCAGTGAGCCGAGATCCCGCCACTGCACTCTAGCCTGGGTGACAGAGGAGACTCCTTTTCAAAAAAAAAGAAAGAAAAGAAAAAGGGTGAAGGTCAGAATACAAGCACACATTATATGACATGGCAGGTCATGCCATAAAATTATATAAATAGCTAGCATATTTTTGGATATATAGAAGGAGCTTAGAAAATAAGAAAATTTAATGAGGTTGAACTTTTCCCTGATTGAGATCAGGGATTTGTTAGCTCATATAGACCAACAGGAATGCATCCCTTTTTCTGTGAAGTTGTATGATGACTTCTGCATAACCACGACATGACCAATTTTGGAAATGTGGTCTGAGAAGAAAGAATGTGAGAGCAACTGAGTGAAGGTGTGGAGACCATGAGCAATTCTGTTGTGATCATCCCCAGCAAACAGCAGTAGCCGATCTCTGAACTTTCATCAGCTTATATAGAAAGGGCTTTATGTAAACCTCTCGTTCCAGATTGAACTTTTGAAGGCTTTCAAATCACCACTAACATGTAAGCATTGGTGCTTGCTGGCAATGGTCCACCAACCTTGTGCCTCAGATTTCTAATGGACTTCCATCATAGACAGTGAAAGTCACGGTTATTATTCAGCCACAATTTAGTTTTTTAAAGCATGATTATTTGAGGTGTTGGGAATCAACATAATTTTCATGCTTCTGCTTAAATATCTGTATAGCTTTCCAGATACATATGCATACATCTCTCATATCATTGTAAAATAAGATGCTTGAGAGAATGAACTATATCCAGAGACAGAAGCAACCATAAAGGGAGTAGGGATTTTTCTTAAATAACTTCTTTTTGGGATATAGAAAATTTTCATCTCTACTCCAATGATCACCTTTCCTTTTTTTTTGTATTATTTATCAAACATGTATTTTCTGGGCACTGGTTCTCTTCCCAGATTTATTGAGGCATAATTGACAAATAAAAATTATATATATTAAAGGTATACGATGTGATAAATTGATATATATATATATAGTGAAGTGATCACCACAATTTAATAAACACATCCATCACCTCACATAGTTACCTTTTGCTTTGTGTGTGATTAGAACACTTAAGCTCTATTCTCAGCAAATTTCAAGTATACAATATGGTATAATTAACTATAGTCACTGTAATGTACATGACTTTTTTATTCTTAAAGGAATAAAGCCAAGGTCCTTCCAGAACAAACTTTCTTGAAATGTGGTCATGTTCTGTGAAAAAAGAGATCATTATACCTCAGCACACTGGAAGAAAAGATGGCAGAAATCTAGAAGTGGATGCAAACAGACCCAGAATCATCTTATAATGCTAGCAGAGAGTTTGTTTGCCAAAGAAGGGTAAATCCTTTGATTACCACCTGTGAAACAAGGCTCTGATATTCTACCAAATTACATCAGAACAGGAGATAGGGAGACAGAAGAACATTGAATTAAGAATCAAGATGCTTTGCTCTGTCTCTAGCTATTAGCACATCACTAGGCAAGTCACTTTCTTTACTCAGTCTGTTATCCCAACGGGTAAGCGAGAAGAATGTGTTATAGTCTCTAATGCTCCATCCAACTCTAAGTTTCTATATGTCCATGAACCCCTGTTCAGTAGTAATGAGACAGCATAAAGACCATGCAGGGAGAAATCAGCTTCACCTAAGTTGGAGCAATCCTCAGAAATGCCAGCTGTTTCTTTTCTGTATAAAAACAACTATTTATTTGATTATATTTAATACATTAATCAGCACCAATGACTGTACCATCCAACCTGAATGTGAGGACCCTGACCACAACCTAAAATACATATTTTGCATTTCCCATCAAGGGTCATCAGAGACTTCACAAAGCCTAAGGGGCTTCTTTGGTCTTGCTAAGATGCACCTGTCATTCCTAACGTTCTCTTGTAACAAACATTGGCCTAATACTCAGCAATCTTGAGTTGAACCCAGCTGCTAATAATTTGCTTCATGATCCTGAGCATATCACTTAATCTGCTCAGACTCAGTTTTCTCTTCTCTACATGGAGAAGAATGGAATAGATTTCATGCAGCCCAAACATTCCTTGATTCCACATTTAAACAACCAACGCAGAGGGGAGATTGTAATTTGCAGTCAAGAGATACTGAATCTATGTCTTCATACTATCCACCTTGCAATGATGGTTGATTTGTTAAATTGTAAACATTGTCGCTCAGGGAGTAATCTTCGCACCACCAAGAACAGTACCTGACACTTACTAGGCCATCAGTATATATTGATTGAATGTATGAATGCAAGAAAACTACAGCTTAACAGTGAGAACCAAAAACTATTATAATAACTCCAACTACATTCTGTAAAATCTGACTAGAAATTTCTGAATTGGAAGTTCCAAGTACTAACCAGCATTCTGAGATACACAGTTACTTATGTATGTATTGCTTCAGGATAATCTATAGCTAAGGCACAATTTCAACTAAATGGATTTGATTCTAATCTAAATTAATTTGTCCCTTCAAATCAAAGCAGCTTAGTAGAAATTTTACATATGTTAGGTAATTAGATGAATTTCTAGTACCTCATTATTGGGTAATTATTAGAGGCAGGTCACAGCTCTAATTTAAGGATTCTATTTATGTCTGGAAATCTATGCTATGGTCTACTTTGAGGTGCTATTGCAAGGGAGGGAGGGAGAAATAGCCATGAGTCAACGGCAGTAAGTTCAAACCCTGGTTTCTCATCTAGAGCAATTTAACCCATTTCTGTTCTCAGTTTCCAAGTATAAATAATGCAATTAAATTTTCTTTTGCATACCACCTTCACAAATATTAATGTGTTACTGTTGATTTTTAACAGAGAACTATTAGAAGATATGCATAGTCCAGAAATAAGAAGAATAAAAGATAAGAGACGAAGTAGAACATCCAGGAAGAAAAAAGGGCCCTGTTCCTATTGACGTCTTGGCATCATCTTTGCTTTTTCTTTTCTTTTTCTTTTTTGTTTTTTGTTTTTTGTTCTGTCGCCCAGGCTGGAGTGCAATGGCGCAGTTTGGCTCACTGCAACCTCTGCTTCTCAGGTTCAAGCAATTCTCCCACCTCAGCCTCCCGAGTAGCTGGGACTACAGGCACACACCACCACACCTCGCTAATTTTTGTATTTTTAGTAGAGACAGGGCTTCACCATGTTGATCAGGCTGACCTTGAACTCCTGACCTCATGATCTGTTGGCCTCGGCCTCCCGAAGTTTTGGGATAACAGGCGTGAGCCACCATGCCTGGCCCATCTTTGCTTTTTTAAAGAGATTCCAAGCTAGTACAACAAACACACACAAAAAATGGGTGTTGGGGAAGAACCATGAAGGACTGCTTAGCAAAAGGAGAACTGATACACCATCTGTGGAATCCCCAATTATCAGAATTATTAGCGACAGTAATATTTTGACTGCTATCCACTGTGTGCACACACATGCGTAGCTCTATTAGGAGCATTAATAGTTCACTCAGAAAGGAACCCAGGGATACATTTGCTGTGATTTGAATACTATATCTGAGAAAAATATGCAGATCTTTAAGAAGTGAACAGCATATTTCTAGAAGAAGCAAGTGGGGAATAAGATAAAATTGTTGAAAGGGATTTGTAGCAAATAGCCTCTGAAGTGAACTTAAAATGCACCGGAAAAGAGGGAAGAAGGAGGTTGTATCAAAAAAAATAAATAAACAAATGACCATGCAGGGTATTGTCCTTTACTGCAGAATTTTACCTTGGCCAGGGGCAGCAGTTATATATGCAATAAATTAGGCAGCCCCTAATTTAAAGAGGGCTAACCTGAGGGATATATAGAGTCTTAGCATGAGCAAGTACAGCTTGAAGCTTACTGCAGTGGAGGAGAGAGACAATATCCTTCATCACATAGAACATGCACCGAAAGGAAAGCCAAGAGGAGTCTAATTACCCAGGAAAGAGTAAAATGGGGGGAATCAAGAAACCAGACTACATTTAATTTCTACCTAGAGTAAGAATAATTACTTATTAATTTTACTCAAATATTAACTATGAGAAAAAATATTTAATTTTAAATGTAAATTGTTTACATTAAACATAGATAAATTTTACAAATATAACATAGATTTGAATGTCAATGTTATAGGACTTTCGAAAATAAAGATATTAAAGAAGTATCTTGGCCGGGCGTTGTGGCTCACGCCTGTAATCCCAGCACTTTTGGAGGCCAAGGTGGGTAAATCACAACATCAAGAGATGGAGACCATCCTGGCCAACATGGTGAAACACCATCTCTACTAAAAATACAAAAATTAGCTAGGCATGGTGGCATGCACCTGTAGTCCCAGCTACTCGGGAGGCTGAGGCAGGAGAATCACTTGAACCCGGGAGTTGGAGGTTGCAGTAAGCCGAGATCGTGCCACTGCACTCCAGCCTGGCGACAGAGTGAGACTCTGTCTCAAAAAAAAAAAAAAAGGAAATATCTTGCTTGCGATATACTAAACAATCATATGGTTTGTACCTTTTTCTTTAAGAACACTTAATTTAAAAAATTTAGAATTAAGCAACACTTCTCTGCATTAAGTACAAAAACTTCAAACCATTTGTTATCACAAAATATTCAGAGGCCAGGACTTCAGTAAGAATTGAGCATCCCTCATTCCCTGATAACCTCTTTGTAAAGAATAAATATTTGCCACCAAGAGCAAGAGGTCCCTCTAAGGAGTCCAAATGATGGAGGAGTGACAAAAGGTGTTTACAAAAGGTAAATGTTAAGCTAACTCCCCTCTGGTATCCCCCAACATAGTCACTAAATGTAAGACAGCCCTCGACATCACTAGACAAGTCATCTTAATTTTAGAAATCACATCTTGTTTATAAACCGTTGCTTATGCATAACAAACTCTGGGACCTCTTGGTGAGCTCCCAAATCTGCTGGTGATTAAGTATTTTTAAAATAAAAATAAATAAATAAATAAAATAAATGAAAATTCAAATTCCCAGGCATTTGTGTTGGGAGGAGCTAAGTTCTCCAGCAAAATGCAGAGGGAGCTCATTTATCATTTATTTTCAGATGACAGCTACAAGAGCAAAAATGAAGATGAACGTATACTTTCCAAGAAGTCAAAGAACTTATTTCTCTCTTCTGAAAGGATTGGCTGTGTCTAGAAATATCTCTAGTGTAGCAAAGATGTATAATAAGATGCAATTATATTTAGAAATTTGAGAAGGTCAAAATTAAGTATTTTATTCTAACTCAGATCTATAGAGTAAACAAACAGGGAGAACTGTTTACCAGACTAAAGCTACAGGGAACACGGCAATGAAACAGGCTCTAGCCAACAGCAGAGTTCAATGGATGGCCCCATAACGGAATTCCTAGTGGGACAATCAGAGAGGTGAAACCATCAGCCAAGCATGACTGCACATACCAAAACCATCAAGACCTATGATAGCCCTGGCAAGACAAATAGCAAGGGCACGAAGACTTAAATGGTATTTGAGAAAATTTACTATCCCCCAGCCTCCAGCAGGCCTGAGAAACAATGCCACTCAAATTCGCATCTATTCTAACAACACAATCAAAATATTCTTTTCCTTAGCCAGTTGAATTTACTGCCTAGTATTTCTTTTTAACTGCAGCTATGTATAGCTAAACAAAAATGTTTGTATATGTTTTTATATGTCTCTGTTACTGCATCAAGCAAAAGCAGCCTGACAGATTTTTATTAAATTTGGAGAGTGTGTTTTGAGCAACATGGTTTTAAATATAGGCTATGTGGCATACCTGAAATTTGCTTTGGGGTCCTCTTGCGGGGAAGCAGGCAGTCATTTACTAGAGAAGCAGAATCGGAGGTGAAATAAGAGGCCCATAAGACTGCCAAAGGGAGTAATGAGCCATAAGTATGAGGATTTTGCATTAACATGCCAAGGACAGAGAAAACAATTGGTAGCTTTAAATATGAGTCCCAAATTGATCATTAAAAACACAGGTATGGTTTGAAATCTAGCCACTCCTCGCCTGGGTAACTACAGGTAAAACTGTTCAGGTTAAGTAGCATCAATGACTTATGTAATTAACGGTAATTAATATATTTTTTAAAATT
Organism: Nomascus leucogenys; assembly: GCF_006542625.1. Taxonomy (NCBI): domain Eukaryota; kingdom Metazoa; phylum Chordata; class Mammalia; order Primates; family Hylobatidae; genus Nomascus; species Nomascus leucogenys. The sequence continues at coordinate 52,783,964 of NC_044399.1, forward strand.
CATCAGCTCTGGAGAGGCATTTTTGGAGAAACTCTTTAATGTGCAATGAATCTAACTCCCAATTCCAAGTCAGAGTAGGGAAATGCTAGCCCTCGCTTCATACCGGTAAAAGAGGATTCAATAGAACACTCCAAGAGCTTGTCCCTCCTAGTTACAAGACCTTGGAGCCTGGTATCTAACTACCTCCTGCAAATTTAATGGTCCAGAGACAAGCTGACTAGCCACTGCTGACAAGTCAAAGGAATGGTGACTGAGTTGGGTTCAGACTGTACTCCCAGAGTTTACTGGCATCTTTGGCACAAAAGATACATAAGCATTTTCCATGGACCAGATGTGGGTTAGGCAGGACAAAGAGAGTGCTATTAGACCTATCCAAAGGAAGAACAGACTCGAGAAGAGGAAAGTTGTGGGCAATACCTTATTTCTAGTGGCTGTGGAAAGACTAAGTTGCCAGACAGAATAGATAAATATTTTCTATTATCAATGGAGCTACAAGTTAGAGATCCCTCAAAATTTGGAGGTATGAGCGAGGTTTTCCTCCAAAGAACACTTGAATGTCTCATGAGAAGAAGAGTCAGCCTTAAACACCTGCCATGGCCAGAGGGAAAAGCCAGCTTTTGATATGCCAATTATGGGGAACTTGCTAGAGAAGTTATAGACCACCCAGATTCTTGCCCAGAAGGCAAGGGAACTAGTTCCAATGAATATTGTTAAAGGGACAGAAGAAAAATTAATGATTCTATTTCAAGTGGCACGCTTATTCAATATATCAAATATGCAACACATATGCAGAAGCAACAATGGAAAGATTCACCCACACAAATAGGCAAAATAGAATTAAACATTGTGATTTCAAAGCAGAAGACAATTTAAGAAACACTTGATGTCTGAGCTTTGTATTGCTTGGGGACTTATGAGAGCTTCTCACTGTCTAGTAAGTTATGTTTCTAGCCCTTGGCCTTGTATTTGAGATTTTACTACATGACCCCTTGTGCCCACATCTGTCCCTGACAAGTCTCATTTCCCATCACTCCCACATGCACAGCCTTTGGCACAGCCAAGCAAACTACTTGTATCACTGTCATTACTTGTATTCAATTTTCCATTCTGCCACATTCAAAGAAATACTTCTCACTATTCAAAGAATCCTCAGGACCAGGAAAGATACAGTCACTCATTGGCTGTGCCTTAGGGTTATGTTTTCATGGCTGCTGATTTCCTAGCCCTACTGGGGCTCAGTGGTTCTCAAAACTGACTACATATTGTAATTATCCAAGGGGCTTTAAAAACAATAGCACTGGCTAGGGCTGCACCCCATAATAGTTGAACCACAGTCTCAGGGGTTTGGTGCTAGGCAAGTGTTCTCTTGGGGTTTGGGTTTTGGTTTTAAGCTCCCCAAGTAATTCCAAAGTGCAGCCAAGACTGAGTCTATACTGGGTAAGATACAGCACAGGTAATCAATTTCTTAATGTAGACGCATGTATAGGTTGGCTAAGTTGGCCCTTCTGAGAAATTTTGATAAAAATTAGCTGGTTGTGCCAGTTTTTATATTCTATGACAGATAAGAGTGGAATTAAATATGACTATGAATCAAATTTGGGGTCTTGGAAAACAGAAAATAGATTGAAAGAAGAGAAAAGAAAAAAATGACTGTGCCAAAGCAGTGGTTCTTAATGCTGAATACACAGTGGTATCATTGGGCACCTAAAATACATCTATGCCAGGGTCTCTGCTCCCACAGATTATGAGTTAATTGGTTTGCGTAGGACTAGGGCATCATGTAGTTTTTAAAAGCTCCCTGGATGACTCTAATGCACAGCCAGATTGCGAATCCTTGCCCTAGAGAAAAAATAAGGTGAGTGTTGCCTGACACTGGGTTGTCAAATGAAACAGATTCTTCTATGAAGGCTAATTCCTTAAAGAACAGAGAATGAGGAGGTTGTGTCTATCGGAATGTTGTTAGTTTAAGGGATTCCGTGTTCAAGTCAGGGCCCCATTATCTCAATCAATTTGCTCACAGGTTGTCTAGGCTGTCCACAGAAGCATCCTGTTCATAATTAGGTGCATGTATGAAAAAGAAAAAAACAAGGAGACTTTGTATTAGGGTTCTTCAGAGAAACAGAGAGAGAGGAGGAAGAGGAGATTAATATGGGAATTGGCTCACACAACTACAGAAGCCTAGAAGTCCCTTGATATGCTGTCTGCGAGATGAAGAACCATAAAAGCTTGCTAGTATAATTCAGTCTAAGTCTGAAGGCCTGAGAACCAGCAGACCTGATGGTATAGCGTCCACTCAGAAGCCAAAGGCCTGCAAACCAGGGCATGGGGAAGTTGGACACTGGTATAAGTCCAGTTCAAAGGCCCAGAAACCAGGAGCTCCAATATCCAAGGGCAGGAGAAGATGAATGTTCATCTCAAGGAGAGAGAAAGAAAATCACCCTTCTTCTTCCTTTATATTCTATACAGGACCTCAATGGATAGGATGATGCTTATGCACATTGGTAAGGGCAGATCTTCTCTACTCAGTCTAATGATTCCAATGGTAATCTCTTCCAGAAACATCCTCAGATACACCAGAAATATTGTTTTACCAATTATCTGGGTGTCCCTTAACCCAGTCAAGTTAACACGCAAAATTAACCATCCCAGACCTCAAGAGGTTCTTTACCTATTTCTACAAGGTAGAGGTTCCTTAATAAAGACGAAGCATCATAGGACACTGTGATTTTTCTGTCTGCTGTGGTCGATTCTTAGGAGATACCCACTCCTTCTCTCCAGCACCTCCACAGCCTGAGTTTACTTCTCTCTGTCTTGACTTCAGGCTTAGCTATGTGTTTTATTTTGACCAGTGAAATGTCAGCAGACAAGACATGACAAAGGGCTTGACAAGACTTAAGAGACTGAAATAGCTCTGCCATGGATATGAGAAGTTCGTGTCTCAATTTCTTGCTGGTCTGAGGAGAATGCATGACACTGCAGAGTTGCCTCAGCCAACTGCCAGACCTGAAGTGAGAAGCAGAGCCTCTCACCTCCTGCAACCTGAGGCAGAACTGCCTGGGGAAGCCCGTCCTAGGGCAGATGAGTCTGGCCAATCTGCAGATGAATAAGCTAGATAAATGTTTATTTTTTATGCTGCTGTAATTTTTCAGTTGGTTGTCATTTAGCCATATTATGACCAAGGATAACTAATACACTTGCTTTTCACACAAGGTTGTGCTTTCATCCTTAACATCTTTTTCCAAATTAGATCAAAATCTACTTTTTTTTTTTTTTTTTGAGACGGAGTCTCGTTCCGCCGCCCAGGCTGGAGTGCAGTGGCGCAATCTCGGCTCACTGCAAGCTCCGCCTCCCGGGTTCACGCCATTGTCCTGCCTCAGCCTTTCCGAGTAGCTGGGACTACAGGCGCCCGCCACCACGCCCGGCTAATTTTTTGTATTTTTTCTTAGTCTTGTAACATGTGTTAGGTGAATGTATTATCTTATTTCTTCACGGTCCCTTGAAGCTAATACGGTATTAAGTTTTATCTTTTGGAGGATGTTCTATGAAACACTTGTATCAACAAAAAGGATTGAAGTCTACATGAGGAAGGCTATTGCATCCTTTCAATGCCTTATCTACTAATTGCTAATTTCATCATAGCGTTATTTAAATAGCTTAAGCTTAGAACCAACCTATGTGACTAATATTAGGGAATAGCTAAGTAACATTTGGAATTTTCATAAACTATTTTCCCATATTTTTAAAAATATGCTTATGAAACTTAAGAATGAGGTGATATCTATATAAACAAAGTAAATATAAAATTGCCTGTAACACTTGGTTTCAATTACATATAATAAAATATGTATAAAACGTTCAAAATAAAGTATACCAAGATGTTAATAGAAGTTGTCTCTGAATAAGAGCATTAAGAGTGATTTCCTTTTTTAAAACCTTCCTTGTACTTCCTAAATGTTCTTCAGTGAGCATATTTTGCTCTTACATTCTAGAAAAAAACAACTCTAAAAATGGTAAGAAAGAAAACAGTTCCTGAGGGACGTGGAATTCTGAACACCACGTGACTCAAAAGGGGCGAAGGTCTTTCCTTTTTATAATGTATTCAGCTGACAAACTGAGATGATACTTGGCCTCTTTCCAGTTGGTGAAAGTTCTCTAATTCTAAGGAGTTCTCGTTTCTTCTTGGGGATGGATCCCTATCTGCCCACCCTCCCTTAGGAACAGTTCTGAATTTTGGTCTCAAACCCTGCACAATTCTTCTATATGTTGACTTAATTCTTATAATCAGAAGCAGTTCATTCTAACAAATAGGGTTATTTAAATTTTACATTTCCAATACCACTAAATTACAGGAAGCCAAAGTTGTACAGGTAGCCAATGTACAATGGAAAGTCTCAATAAATGTCGAATTTGGCATTAAGCTTTGAATTTTGAAGGCCACTATTGATACTGTAATATTCACATTTTTGAATGACTGATCTTGGGCCAATGGATTATACGTTTCTTATATGGGAAAACTCTATCACATTCATCTTTGTTACCCTCACGACCTAGTAAAACAAGCAGCACATTGTAGGCGGGTTTGAAACACTGATAGCTGGATTTGCTGAGTAACTGAGACCTAAGACAGATCCTCCTTCTCAGAGACCTTGCAGTTAGGTGGGCCCAGTGATTAGTTCAGGCCAGTAAACTATGCTGGGACATATTTTTTTATATATATATTTTTATTATACTTTAAGTTCTAGGGTACATGTACACAACATGCAGGTTTGTTACATATGTATACATGTGCCATGTTGGTGTGCTGCACCCATTAACTCGTCATTTACATTACGTGTATCTCCTAATGCTGTCCCTCCCCCGTCCGCCACCCCACAACAGGCCCCAGTGTGTGATGTTCCCCTTGCTGTGACCAAGCGTTCTCATTGTTCAATTCCCACCTATGAGTGAGAACATGCGGTGTTTGGTTTTTTGTCCTTGCGATAGTTTGCTGAGAATGATGGTTTCCAGCTTCATCCATGGCTGGGACATGATATCTATCACCTGAGAGCTGAAACAGTGAAAAGTCTACAAACAACCCTCTGAATTATCTTTTTCAGCTGCAGCAACCCAGGACTCCTGTGTGGGAAAAGTGGAGGGGCTACAAGACAGAAGCAATCAGGAGCCCTGAATCACCACTTGGAAGGGAGGTAAAGGTGAGAACCACTGAGCCTGCAGAAGATTTTGCTTGAACAAGGAATACATTTTTATATGTTAAGCCACTGAAATAGCAAGATTTGTTTGTTCCTGTAGCATTCTTTAAAGTTGACTTGAATTTAATTGGAAGCTTTTAATAGTCCACTTTTAAAATATGTTTGCTGGCGTAACCAAAAGCACCTGGGCTTGTGTTTTTATACTGAATGTTTCAGTATTTGTTAAATTTAACGAGGGGAGAAGATAGCCTCTTTTGTGCTGGCTACTTAACAATCACAGCCTAGAGGCTGCAGAAAAGATGTATAAGCTGCTGTGCTTATGCTCTAGGCCTCATGTCTCATTCCTGGGCTGCAGAGGAATTTCCCAGCCAAATTTCCAACCTATATTTAGATCTCTGGTCATGGCCTCCAGGCAGTTTGTGGCACTGCATTAGGTACCAAACATGGGCCGTTACATAGGCCATTCTTCACATATCCAGAAGTAAACTACAAGGCTTGGTACATTGTATTTGAAAAAAAAAAAGTGTAAATTAGAACTTAAAAGTGCTTATACTATTATAGCCTTGAGAATTGTAGGAACATGGCATTTCCTTTTGGCTAGACATAACAATTCTCCCTTTTCTGTAAAAACTGGCCTTCAGTTACTCAATTTGTCCCAATATGGATCAAGATATAAAAGATTTCATACACTTGACTTAAGCATATGATAAATACGTGTTTAAATACTCTTCTCTAGGACACTGAGTTTCCAAGCCTTTCTGTAGACATTTGACCCATTTTACTGGAGTGGTAGATTTGTAAACCAATTAGTAACTAGGCTATTGACTGAATTTAATGGTTGCTAATTGATTCATTACCAATTAATCTAGACAAAATGATCAAATCACTTATTTCAGGCTTAGCAGCAATAAAAAGTCTATTACTTCTTTAAAAACATGGTGCACGGAAGCACCCCAGGTTTAGTAACTAAATTGATTACAATTATGTATTTCAGGGTCTGTCTCCAGCTGCCTTGGCATCTGTTCCAACTCTCTGCCTTCTCCTCTCCCTCAAATCTTTGAGTTCTTTGGGTAGAAGTAAATCTCAGCAATGCCAAATCCTGTATTCACTTTTAGAAACCATAACAGCAGGAGCCTGCTGAATTTCACCTTGAGAGTGTCATAGATGTTTGCAGCTTCTCAGGTCTGTTCAGCATCTCTTCTGAAATCTCCTCACTTAGACTGCCTGCTAAGGCTTGAGAAAGTCAGCAGTTAATCTTAGCATACCACCAAAGGGATGAAAGCTACTCCCTATCATTTTTTAAACAGCTAAATGATTCAAATTAGAACTGTGAATGGTCCAGCCATATTAACAGGTGTTGCAGTATATTAATTTCAAAGAGGACAAAAAGGATTTTAAAGGAACAACCTTCTGCAAATCAAGTCTAAAACTGGGTGGAATATGAAATAGCCTAATGCAGTCGGTTTTTTTATGTGTTTTGAAGACTTTACATCTTTTTTGTGGGCAAGAGTTCAAAATTCAGGTCAGACGGAATCAAGGCAGAAATGTCACGTTAAATGAAAAAAGAGAAAAAGAACACATTTGTATAAAGGCTGGGAACATGTGTCCTTGCCTCCTTGACGTAGATGCCCTTGCAATGAAGGCAACTGCATGACTGTTCAAAGGGCCACTGCCCTGTTAAAATGCCCTGCCTTTGAAATTCCGTATTATTGTCCTAAAAATTCTACTTCCAAACTCACTAATTGGTCAGATGCAGAAACTGGCCAGTTTATTATTTATTCTCCATAAATAAGATAGAAATTATTTATATAAGGCGATGATACTGTCAGGACTACTACAGTATAATCCCAGACTGTACAATATTGATAAGCAAGTCTTGGTGTATAGATAATTGTCAAACTATGATTATCTAAGGATGAGCTGGTAAAGTAAGATTATCTAGCCAAAACCATCTCTGGATTTTTTTTTTTTTTTAAGAAAATCCAATGCTTAGGGTAACTAAATGGAGTTTGCACTACTGTTAAGCGCAAACACGTAAGGATTCTACTTCTCCAGCTCAAAAATATTTAATCTGCTATCAAGTGTGAAAGCACAATCAAATAATATATAGCTGTGGAATCGTTAAATTACCCCCAAAGACGGCATCCTTAAATTGGCTGTTCTCTATGTATCACATAATTAGGCCTTCCATATTTGCTTGTTGATTTAAGAGCTCCAATTTCTATTCTAAGGTATTTCCATGAGAAGTATGAGGGTATATGGATGGAGCTCTTGAGGGATGACCTTATTTCCATTCCCATACCTACTGACCTATGCAGAACAAACATTTTACAGATGGAAAAACTGAGACTCCAGGAAGCTGGCTCCAAAAAAGCCAACACAGCATATTCATGGTGGAGATGGAGGTATACTCAAGTACCCCACCCATAAGGTTAGTTGTTTTTCTAGCCTTCTTACTACAGAATACATATTTGCAGATATTACCTACTTTTTTTTTTTTTTTTGGAGACGGAGTTTCACTCTTGTTGCCCAGGCTGGAGTGCAATGGTGCGATCTCGGCTCACTGCAACCTCTGCCTCCCAGGTTGAAGCGATTCTCCTGCCTCAGCCTCCCAAGTAGTTGGGATGCGCCACCACACCCAGCTAATTTTGTATTTTTAGTAGAGACAAGGTTTCCCCATGTTGGTCAGGCTGGTCTTGAACTCCTGACCTTAGGTGATCCGCCTGCCTCAGCCTTCCAGAGTGCTGGGATTACAGGCGTGAGCCACCATGCCCAGCCGATATTACCTACTCTTTCATGCTACATGTTATCTTGCTTCTCAATGCAAACTCAAGCTCCCTCTAAGACCCTTGCACAATCCCTTTGTTTCCTTTCATGACCACATGACAGAACACAAGGATGGGCACTGAACATAGAGCCAATCCAGGAATTACTGAGTTGAAACCTACTCAAACACAACACAATACAATCCATGAAAGGATAGCTGACTACCCAAATGCACAGGTCATGAAAACTACATGACAAAAATGAATTATAGGCAAACAGTAGTGATTTATGGATACACAAATGATGACTGACACTTTTTTCTTGGTGACTGGTACTGTATACCAAAGGATTGATTTGAATTTCAGTTGTAAAAGTAGTTGAATAGAAGGAAGCCTGTTTAGCAAAAAATTATGAATGTAGTTAATATCTTCTTTCTATGGCCCACTGCCACAAAAAATGGTGGATAGGAGACCCCCCAAGGTGTTGGCACCTCCATGCCAGGATACTCTCTTATTACCTGGATCAGGGGTTGGCAAGAAGACTCTGCTGAGTCACTTAAATGTGCTGTGATGTTCCACGTCTAGATGGGTAAGTACTGCTTTGCTCCATCCAAGCTTTGGTTGGCCCAGGGGCTGAAATGAGCCCTGCCACACCCACAGCCAGTCCCTGACCTGGGGCAGAGAGCAACAGTTCTGTAGATCAGAAGTCCAGGCAGGATTAACTGGGTTTTCTGCTGAGAAAAATCAAAGTGTCTGTCAGGCTGGGCTTTTTCTTATCTGAGGCCAGAAGGAAGAATCCACATCCAAGTTCATCCAGGTTGTCGCTCTTAGGTTCCTGCTTCTTGGCTTTCTCCATCTTCAATTCAGCAACAGAGTATCAAATCTTCCCCAGGCTTCAAATTTATCTGATTTTCCTATCTGCTACCAACTAGAGAAAACTTCGTTTTTAAAGTACTCACATGATTTGATTAGGCCCACCCAGATAATAGCCCTATCTTAAAGCCAACTGATGACTAATCTTTGCCATGTAATTTAATATATCACCAGAGAAACACCCAGGGCAAAAGTCATGGGGCCATCCTAAAAGTCTACCTATAGCAGTTAGAAATGTATAGTTGGCATTTGAAAGTAACTCTCTTGAACTTAGGAGAATGTTAGGACTAGAAATTTAAATTTGGGTTCCATCACATTTTAGGTGATAGATTAACAAAATACAAATTTATGAGCGAATACAGTACTACTGATTCCGCAATATCTTTTACCATGGAATCACAACACACAAGTGGCTAGGGCAATATTTTTCATGTTAGATATCATTGACATTATCTCTAAAAGCAATATTGGGTCTTTTTTTTGTACTTTAATGGATGCAAAAGTAATACTGGGTCACTTTGACCTTTCATTTAGAAAGCTCAATTTCAATTTCTTTAATTTATTCTGGAAGGTACAAAATGACTAGATTAGCCTTCCTGGATTCCAATCATTTCACACAAAAAAATAACTTACCTTTCAGATAATAATGAGTGTGTGTGTGTGTGTGTAAGGACTAAAATGAATGTTTTCTGGTCTCAGAGAAATCAGTCACACAAAAATAGGAAAACAGAAGTTAAAAGGTCAGGCGAAAGATATAAGCATGACATTACTTTTTACCATTTTTATTTCAATAAATGAGTGGGTTTACACATCATCAGACACATACATTTAGTGTATTTTTCCAAAATAAAAAATTCATTTTCAATCATTATGTCTCCTTTATAAGGATTCAGATAGTTTTCCACAAAGGAAGACAAAAAAGAATTTGCTATGTGTTTTTATTGGTTTAGAAAGCTCAGATTTTTAAGTTAAAACAGAAAACCTTTCCAGCTAAATTTTTCTCTGTGTTTGTGAGTTAAATTAAAGAAAAATATGTATCTTATTTAGTCCCTTTTCTTCTCTTCCCTAACTTTTCTTTTTGAGAAATTTATCTCTGTACCAATTCATGGTTCACCCTCCCTTTGCAGGTGGCCTCTCAAGTCAACAGACAGGAAGGAACAAATTTAAAGACTTAGGCCAGGGACCATGGCTCATGCCTGTAATTTCAGCACTTTGAGAGGCTGAAGCAGGAGGATCACTTGAGCCCAAGAGTTCAAGACCCACCTGGGCAACACAGTGAGACTGTCTCTATCAAAAAACAAATAAGGACTTAGAGAACTTACGAAGAACAAAAGTACCCCCATTGTTAAAGACTGGGAATGTGAGAACTGAGGAGTCAACCAACCTCTCTGAGACTTCTCCCAAGGAACGCGTAGCCTCTGTTGTCTCACCATCACTCCAGCACTGTCTCAGGCATACAGAGCACCTGATTCAACTCAGCAAACCTATACTGAGTGCCCACTACATGCAGTACGTGCATTATCCTTCCCACTCTTCCTTCCTAATTTACCAGTAAAAATCTGCTTAATGACTAGAGTAGTAGTTTTGAATATATTATGTGCACAAACATATGCAAAAAAGTACATGCTAAAAAAAGTTCACACTCCCACCATTCAAAATGTTCTATATTATATTTTTGTGTGTATCAGCCCATTTAGCAGCAAATGGAGGTATGTGCAGGAAGGAATTATACTGGGTTTCATAAGGACATTTTTTAATCGAGTAGAAATGTACAGTCACAGGATGCTCAGTTTGCTTCAGATTTCTGCACACTGTGGTTGGCTAAGATTTTAAATCAACAATGATAACTATAAGGAGGCCCGGATAATAATGGTAGCATACGTTACAGGTCATCTCACTCCATGCGCAAAAGCAATCTTGGAGGAGATGAAACACAATATTGTAATTAGATATAGATGGATTCAATAAATATTAAGTAGTAAAAAATACTTTTCTCTTAGCCATTTCCTTCTTGACAGAACCTGCAATTCTGGCTCATCCTAATATCTGACCCATGAAATTAAGATAAAAAGTTATTGAATAGGGAGAGAAGATGGAGAGAATTTAATAGGCATGGCTTTTTGGAATTCCAGTATGCATTTTGCAGTTGCAAGTTGATGCTTCCTCCCTCCTTACCACGACCGACTACCTCAATGTAAACAAGAAATGGTAACCGCCAGAAGGACAAAGGACATGAACACATGCAGATAGATGAGTTCTATTCCTAATTCTATGAATTACATTTTGTTATTTTGATAGAATTCGGCTTCAAGATCAGTTGTTTCAGATAACCACAACAAACATAAATTTTAAACTATTTTGCATATATTTCCTAATTATTTAAAACCTGTTTGATGCATTTGAATACTTATTTTAATTGAATCGCCCAAACTGGTCAAGTTAGTTCAGGCCCTGGGTCAAGTTGAGTTCAGGGCCCACTGCCTTTTTTCTTTTAGAGAAGGCTTCCTTTCCTCCTTCCCAACCAAAGAAACTTCAGTGAACTCTACCTTTAATCAAGCCCATCTAGTCTTCTCCCAGTCCCAATTTTGCCTCCAGGCAGCCCTGAGCAGCAGGAAGTAGGCCAAACTAGCTCTCTGCTAGCTAATCTGATAAACAAATCTGACAGAGATGAATGCTTTTTAGGGAAGTTGCTGCTTTGCATTTTGGAAAATGGATACTAAAGGCAACCCAGGGATAAAATAAGGTCAGTTTTGAATATTACTTGGTCCCTCTTTCTTTGAAATGTTGGTCTTACACGACTCACAACTATTCTTCAAATACTTTTCAATGAATAATAATAATGTATAGCTTTTTTTGTTTAACCAAAAATAGTAATTGTACATATTCTCTAAACTAGTAAAGTCTCATCTAGCTTTTCAAAATTTTGCTGATAGACAGAAGCTAGTATTAAGCTTATAAATCATCAGAATTTTTCTCAAGGTTTGGTTTAGAGAATTGCTTCCATCTGTGAGTGGCAAACTTATTGCCTTCTAGAAAGCTCTCTTTCTTCTAAAATACTAAAAGCATCCTTGGAGTACTTTAAGAACAGAGAGCTGGCCTCAGGGCCTCCAACGCTTTTTTAAGTTGTAACTCTGCACAGGAAGCCTCAGGGCCTGGTGCACCCCTGAGCCTTGCGGCCTTGCTGGCCACTATTCCACCTGCTCAACCCCGGGCAGGTGCAAGACACTTCTGACCTTGCTCAGCAGCTCTTCTGATTCTTTGTGTTTAAAGGCCTTAGAATGTGCGTCCTCTAAAACAACAGCTTTTGGATATAGGCAAGTCCCCAGTGTCACACTAAACTCGGGGCACAGCAGAGGAAGAAAATTGCTAAAAATCGGAGCAGGTGAAGTAAGGTAAAGGCCAGGTTCAAAGGAAAGGAGGAAGTCAGAGAAAGTCAGGGACTCTACCCTGGGCCAAATGTAAGTCATGAATCAAAGCTAGATATGTGACCAGGGATCATGAAGAAACTGGGAGTCAGGACACGGGAAAAAGAAGACTGAGATGAGAAAGAAACCTGGGTTTTCATTTCACTCCACTCTGGGTCTTAATTTTCTTATCTGCAAAATGAAGTTTTAATAAGAAATTATCTTAATCACCTAAATATTCTAAGTCTAGAAAGACCATGTGAATAGTGTATTAGTCAGGGCTCTCCAGAGAAACAGGATCAATAGAAGAGAACAAAGGAGAGGAGGGAGAGAGAGATTTACCATAGGAATAGGCTCATATAATTATGAAGGCTGAGAGTTCTACAATCTGCTATCTGAGAGCTGGAGAGCTGGAGAGCCGGGAAAGCCAGGGTTGTTATTCAGTCTAAGTCCAAAGGCCAGGGAAAGGATGGGGTACAGGGGGACAATGGTGTAAGTCCAGCTTTGAGTCCAAAGGCCTGAAATGTTTCAATAGGGTGGCCATATAGGCCATGTTCTACATTGCACAGAATAAATACTTCTGAAGAGAAAAAAAGGAAATGGTAGACACAGAGCTGAGATGCAATGCAGAATGCAAGATAAGAGAAATCAGCATGAACTAAGTTCCTGACTTTTAGCTCATGTTACATACTCATTGCAGGTCACCTGGGAAGCTGTGTTCATTTCACTGCATTCTTTCAGGGACTCAGGCTAGTGGGAGATTTATCTTGACACATGCTTTCTAGAACATGGAAACAGGAAAAGGAAAGGTAGAAAATTGTACACTGGCTCTAGTTTCCACCTCAAGTGACAATGTCACATCTGCTTACATTTCACTAGCAATACCAAGTCACATAGCTCTAACTTCAACGGCTGTTAGAAAGTGAAATCTTATCTGCTATGTGCCCAGAGGGCAGAAAAATCTAGTGTGAATTCCACACACCCATAGGTTCTTTACCTTCCAAATATATACAAGTTTTTTTTTTCATCTTTAAAACCTATGCATGTGCACACAAACACAAACAAATACACAAAAGGCCCCAAAAAACTCCTTCAAAGCTCTGTCCCTCTTTTCTATCCTTTTCATATGCAGGCTTCTTAAAATAATTGTCTCCATTTGCTGCCATTACTTTCTGCTGCATATAACCATCTTGGTTTCTAGCTCTTCTTTGAAACTGTTCTTACCATGGTCACTAGTGACCTATGTGTGGTTAAATTCAATTAACACTTTTCAGTCCTTATTTTTCCTGCTCCATCTCTCTACAACATTTGCTGCTACAAATTATTCCCTAACCTCATCATTTTCTCCAACTTTAATTTCAGTGACACCATTGCTTCCCTCCAAAATCCTGATCCATTCTTTCTCCTTTCTCTTCTTCTCACCCATGAAAGCTCTCCTTCTCATGTACCCATGAAAGCTCTCCTTAAGTTATCCTTTCCCTTGGCTTCACTAATTATTTATTCCTCAATGACTCCCAAATCTACATCCCTACCTTTGATTCCTCTTCCAACCTGAAAAACTGCCTGCTAGAAATCTCCATACGAGAGCCCCTTAAGTTCTTCACATGTAATAGCTCCAAAACAGAGTCACATTTTCCATTAAAATCTGCTTCTCCTTATTTCTGAGTTCAGTGAATTATACCACCATTTCCTAGTCACCCAAGTCAAATATCTAAGAATCACCTGCAGCTTCTTCTTTATCTTCAATCCTTTATTTTTGATTCCAAAGTCATTGTTACAATTTCTACTTGGTTTACGACACCAGCCTCTTGAAGTTTCCTTTGCCACCAGCACTAACCCTTGAGTCTTATTCTTCACAGATGATCAGAGTCATCTTTGTAAACTTAACTATGTCATCCCCTTGCTTAAAACCCTTCAATGCTTCTCATAGGCTTTAGTCCAATATCCTTCTTGTGGATTATAAGGTCTTCAAGATCTGCCCATGATTGCTTCACCAGTTATATTCATTGCCCTGACCCTCTCCCTCTGTGAATTTCAGCTATATTGCATTACCTATAGGTTCCAGGATGGTCTCTTATAATTCAAATTTCCATGTCTTTGAGCATGTAGCACTTAATACCTCTCTTTTCTATTATCTGCCTGGTTAACTCCTTTGGACTTAATTCACCATCATTTTTTCAAGAAGTCTCCTCTGATCCTCCTAATCCTGATCAGGTATCCCCACTCTGTGTTCTAAGAGCAACTTAAGCTTATCCCAATCTCAATAGTACTTACCACAATTATGTTTTTTCTAGTCAACATTTCATTTTTCTTCCCTGCTATGAATTTCATAAGGAAATACTTAGCTTTCACTCATTATTGTAGACTCAGGGTCTAATACAGTGCCTGACACATATGAGGAGCTCAATAAGTGAATTAATTAGTTAAGCCCAATTTTCCTATGAGAATAAAATTCTCGAACGGTGCTCAGGGAGACAGAAAGCATGGAGGAAAAGTATGGCATATATACATGTATTGATCCTTAGACTAATATATGTATAATTGGCTTATATAATTAACTCCTGCAGAACAGGTCCAAGTAACTCTGCAGTGGTGCCCTTTACCAGATCCCTGTATATGTCATGCTACACTTGCCCTCCTGTGATACCTCTTTTACATTTAAGATTTGGTTTAAGGGATAAGTGACTTGACATATGTCTTTCGAATTATGTGTTAACTTGTTGTTAAAAAATAAACACGTATCTATTGAATACCTAATGTGCTGGTTTCCCTGGAGAAGCAAAGTTCCCGTACTCAAGGAGTTACAGCCTAAGGCAAAGAGCTAAGTTTCCAGCAAATAGAGGAACCTGATCATCTCAATTTGAGTTTTAGCTCTTGCCTAATTTTTTTTTTTTTTTTTTTGAGACGGAGTCTCGCTATGTCACCCAGGCTGGAGTGCAGTGGCCGATCTCAGCTCACTGCAAGTTCCGCCTCTTAGGTTCATGCCATTCTCCTGCCTCAGCCTCCTGAGTATCTGGGACTACAGGCACCCACCACCACACCCGGCTAATTTTTTGTATTTTTAGTGGAGACGGGGTTTCACTGTGTTAGCCAGGATGGTCTCAATCTCCCGACCTTATGACCCGCCCGCCTTGGCCTCCAAAGTGCTGGGATTACAGGCGTGAGCCACTGCACCCAGCCTAGCTCTTACCTAATATTACTAAGGAAATGAGCCTTCCTTCTGTGACTTCATTTCCTCATCTGTGAAATGTGTAAAATAAGATATTAAAGTAAAATACGGGTTACAACCGTAAAGATATTACATGAAGTTTAATTGATATGAAATCACTTTATAATAATAGCTATCATCTATGCACAATCACTTGGTAGTATTAATTTTACATTCTAGATGTTATTTCATTCTTACCACAACCCAATGTAGCATTATAATCTTCATGATACCAGTGGAGAAATAGTGGTTCATAGAGGTTAAGTAACTGACTCAATGTCACACAGCTGGTGAGTAGCAGAGCCAGGATTCAAATCAAGATTTGCATTACCCAAAGACTAGAGCTGCTAACTACTGTGCTACATTGTCCACTTTTAAGCTGTCATACAAATGCAGTTTATACACTCAATCGTTCATATTTAAGCACTATGATGAAGTAGAGTCCACACTATAAGTGAAAGTTACCAATAAACCAAATGGCCAGATTTTTCCATCTATAAAATGAGTGAGTTGGATCACATTAAATGAGACACTGCATATCAAGCACTCTGCACAGTCCATGACACGGAGTAAGTATTAAAAAATGCTACCTATCATTAGTATTTTATTGTTGCTAAGTCCCTTTCTACATCAACTTTCTATAATTCTGCAACATTTCATCCACATACATTTTGTTAAAGGGCTAGGGTAACATATAATAAGATTTATATCAAAAGATACAAATAAGCTGGGTAATTATTTGTGGAGGCCATGGAGGCAGAGGTAGATCTTTCGGACCCTACGAAACACAAGTTCAGATGAAGCATGACAATTATCCAAGAACTTTGTTACCATTTTTCAGGTCTTGAGGATCTGCTCCTAACTCTTTTAAATAATCTAGGCTCAGTATTCATTCTCCAGCTAATTGGGAACACAATCTGTTCATGAAGTTCCCAGTCAATGCTACTAGAATGATAATCTACACATTCTGTTTATCTAGTGGGAAAAGGGCCATGGAATTGGCCTGGTGAGACCACTCTTTTCCATGACCATCACAGTACTTAGAAAAATACCGGACTCAAAATTCTCATTTGCTACAGGCTGGTAGCCATCACTATCCTTCTTGTTTAATAAGCTCAGCCCATGGATTGTAATAAAGGGGACAGAGATTATTGTTTTCCACCTGGAAAGCCAGGTAGAAAAGTCAAGAATCCAGGGAGTAACACAAGATTTTAGGGCCTGGTATACATCAAAATCTAGGGCATAAAGGATGAATCATCCAGTTAAAGCTATGCAGAAGAAGTCAGAAAAGGCAGGAATTAAAATCTCACAAGGGATCCTCCCAAACACAAGCTTAGTTACTTCCATAACCTTCGAAAACCACAGTTTACAGATGAGGAAACAACTTCAGAGAATTCAAGTGATTTTTCAGAGGTTATAAAATTAGTAATATATTCAGGAGAAGGGATATTAAATAACTAAAAGTAAATGAATATGCCACTAGATTTTAAAATTTAAACAAAGTGATATTAGGGAGTAACAGAGTAGTATTAGCTAGATGCAGTGTCTAGTAGTTATATATTAGTGCCTAACAAATTACCACAAACTTAGCAGCTTAAAACAACACACATTATCTCATGTTTTCTGCAGGCCAAGAGTCTAGGCACAGCTTAGCTGGTTCCTCTTTAGGGTCTTAAAAGACAGCAATCAAGGTGTCAACTTGGCTGTATTTTCATCTGTAGGTTTGAATGGGGAAAAAATCTACTTTCAAACTCACTCAAGTTACTGGCAGAAGTATGTATGTATGTATGTATATATGTATGTATGTATTTGCAGCTGTAAAAATGAGAGTCGGGCTTCTTGCTCACCATTGGTGAAGGTGGCCCTCAGCTCCTAGTAGCTGTCCATAGTTCCTTGACACAGGGGCTTTCCCAACATGGCTGATTACTTCATCAAGTCAGCAAAGAAAGTCTCTAGCAAGACAGTCTTATATAATGTAACATAATCACGGGCATATCTCATTGCCTTTACCATATTCTTTTAGTTAGAAACAAGTCACAGATCTATCGACATTCAAAGAAGGGGATTATCCAAAGGCATGAACACTGCAGGCAGGGATCATGAAGGTCACCATAGAGTCTGCACACCAGAGTGTCACAGAGGACTTTAAAGGAGGTGAGGCCAGTGGCTTGAAGGAGCCAGAGATGGAAAGATCCAAGGGAGAGTGTGACAGATGGAGGGAACTGCACATGCAAAGCCCCTGAAGTGGGAAAGAGCTCAGACAGGTAGGGCAATGGAAAGGAGGTCTGGACGGCTGGAATATAGGAGAGCAGGTGGGGAGCAGGTGGGAAACAGTGCAAGTTCATCACGAAAAGATTAGAGAATTAAGCAGGAGCCAGATCACACCTAAGTAAGCACCACAACTTCTCAATGATCAGTTGAGATTTTATTCTAAGCTTATTTCGATTCTTTCATTCAGCCAACATGTATTATGTTACCCACTATGGCCAGGCACTGTGCTTCGTGTTGAATGAAAATCTAACATTTATTTTTATTACTTTCTGGCCATGAAATCTACAAAAATAAATTCAGATAAAACACCTTCTGTTGCTTCTATGTTGACCCTAGGCAAGAATGGTGTGCCTAAGTGGTAAAACCAGGAGAGCCATAAATAACATCCACGTAAAACATTAAAGCCCAGTGAAAATGAAAATCATGCAATTTAATTCTGCTTTGCTACCTGCCTGATATGTGTGAGGCCTTAAAAATAAAAAATAAAAAAATATATATTTATCAGTATATCAGATGGCTCTAGTATCTCAAGAAAGAATAGAGACAAGAATCTTCCCCAACATAATTTTCTCACTTCATTAGTTTCTCTCCATCTAATCTGTCTCTCAATCACCACCGGATGCACATCCAAGATGCTTTTAAATGGGCTGCAATATGAACATTCCGGTAATGTCTTTTCTTTATCAGATTAAAAACACTTCAGCATTTTGCTATAGTATTAATAATAGAAAGCAAAGCTCACTCCAAGAATTTCCTAGTAGGTTTTTTTGTTTGTTTTTTTGACAGATTCTCGCTCTGTTGCCCAGGCTGGAGTACACTGGCATGATCTCTGCTCACTGCAAGCTCCACCTCCCGGGTTCACGCCATTCTCCTGCCTCAGCCTCCCGAGTAGCTGGGACTACAGGTGTCTGCCACCACACCTAGCTAATTTTTGTATTTTTAGTAGAGACGGGGTTTCACCATGTTAGACAGGATGGTCTCAAACTCCTGACCTCGTGATCCGCCCACCTCAGCCTCCCAAAGTGCTGGGATTACAGGCGTGAGCCACTGCACCTGGCCAGACTTTCCTAGTCACTCTTTGTGCCTATGTCCTGTAAGAGGCACAAGAGTTTGTGAGTTAGTCATTAGCAGTAGGAGAAATCCACATTCAGCCCAAAGAGCAGTGTGACCTTCTCCCCAGAATGTGGGCATGTGGGAACAGTACCAAGCCTATATAAAACAGAGCTGGTGTCCATTATGAAGTCTGGAAATAAAAACCTGATCTCAAAGCAACAAAGTAGATACTTTGATCTACATAGAATTTACAGCTTATATACATGTTAGTTACACATTAATTCAGTTTCCACTAAACCAGAGGCCCCCAACCCTCAGGCCAATCTAGTACCAGTCTGTGGCCTGTTAGGAACTGGTGAGCAGCTGCAACCCAGTGAAGCTTTATCTGTATTTATAGCCACTCCCCATCACTCACATTATCACCTGAGCTCCATCTCCTGTCAGATCAGTGGCAGCCTTAGATTCTCATAGGAGTGCAACCCCTATTGTGAAATGCACATGCTAGGGATCTATGTTGCTCATTCCTTATGAGAATCTTTTTTAAAATTTTAATAGTTTTTGGGGAACAGGTGATGTTTTGTTACATGGATAAGTTTTTTAGTGATTGCTGACATTTTGGTGCACTCGTCACCCAAACACGCTACCCAATGTGTAGTCTTTTATCCCTCAATCCTGTCCCAGCACTTCCCCTGCATCCCAAAGTCCATTATATCATTCTTATGCCTTTGCATGCTCGTAGCTTAGCTCTCACTTATAAGTGAGAACATACGACGTTTGGTTTTCCATTCCTGAGTTACTTCACTTAGAATAATGATCTCCATCTCGGCTGGGCGTGGTGGCTTACACCTGTAATCCCAGCACTTTGGGAGGCCGAGGCGGGCGGATCACGAGGTCAGGAGATCGAGACCATCCTGGCTAACACGGTGAAACCCCGTCTCTACTAAAAATACAAAAAATTAGCCGGGCGTGGTGGCAGGCGCCTGTAGTCCCAGCTACTCAGGAGGCTGAGGCAGGAGAATGGTGGGAACCTGGGAGGCGGAGCTTGCAGTGAGCCGAGATCGCGCCACTGCACTCCAGCCTGGGTGACAGAGCAAGATTCCATCTCAAAAAAAAAAAAAAAAAAAAAAAAAAGGAGTGATCTCCATCTCCATATATAAATTATATATATATATATATATCTCTAATAGTATATGTATGTATATATAATAGCATATTTTCTTTATCTGCCATTGATTAATAGGCATTCGGGCTGGTTCCATATTTTTGCAATTGCAAATTATGCTGCTATAAACATGCATGTGCAAGTGTCTTTTTCATATGACTTCTTTTCCTCTGGGAACCCAGTAGTGGGATTGCTGAATCAAATGGTAGATCTACTTTTAGTTCTGTAAGGAATCTCCATACTGTTTTCCATAGTAGTTGTGCTAGTTTACATTCCCACTGGCAATGTAAAAGTATTCCCTTTTCACCACATCCAACATCTATTTTTTGATTTTTTTTTTTTTTTTTTTTTTTTTGAGGTGGAGTCTCACTCTGTGGCCCAAGCTGGAGTGCAGTGACACGATCTCGGCTCACTGCAAGCTCCGCCTCCTGAGTTCACGCCATTCTCCTGCCTCAGCCTCCCAAGTAGCTGGAACTACAGATGCCCGCCGCCACGCCCGGCTAATTTTTTTGTATTTTTAGTAGAGACGGGGTTTCACCATGTTAGCCAGGATGGTCTCGATCTCCTGACCTCGTGATCTGCCCGCCTCGGCCTCCCAAAGGGCTGGGATACAGGCATGAGCCACCGTGCCTGGCCTATTTTTTTATTTTTAAACCATGGCCATTCTTGTAGGGGCATGGTGGTATCACATTATGGTTTTGATTTGCATTTCCTTGATAATTAGTGATATCGAACATTTTTAAATATGTTTATTGGCCATTTGTATATCTTCTTTTGAAAATTGCCTATTCATGGCCAGTCATGATGGCTCATGCCTGTAATCCCAGCACTTTGGGAGGCCAAGGCGGGCAGATCACCTGAGGTCAGGAGTTCAAGACCAGCCTGGCCAATGTGGTGAAACCCCATCTCTACTAAAAATACAAACATTAGTTGGGCATGATGGCAGGCACAGTAATCCCAGCTACTCAGGAGGCTGAGGCAGGAGAATTGCTTGAACCCAGTAGGCAGAGGTTGCGATGAGCTGAGATTGTGCCATTGCACTCCAGCCTGGGTGATGAAAGTGAAACTCCATCTAAAAAAAAAAAAAAAGAAAATTGCCTATTCATGTCCTTTGCCCACTTTTTGATGGGATCATTTGTTTTTTCCTTGCTGATTTGTTTGAGTACCTTATAGATTCTGGATATTAGTCCTTTGTTGACTGCATAGTTTGTGAGTATTTTCTTCTACTTTATGGGTTGTCTGTTAACTCTGCTGATTATTTCTTTTGCTGTGCAGAAGCTTTTTAGTTTAATTAGTCCCATCTATTTAACTTCGTTTTTGTTGCATTTGTTTTTGGGCTCTTGGTCACGAACTCTTTGCCTAAGCCAATGTCTAGAAGAGTTTTTCCAATGTTGTCTTCTAGAATTTTTATGGTTTCAGGACTTAAATTTAAGTCTTTGATCCTTCTTGAATTGATTTTTGTATAAGGTGAGAGATGAGAATCCAGCTTCATTCTTCTATATGTGGCTTGCCAATTATCCCAGCACCATTTGTTGAATAGGGTGCCCTTTCCCCCACTTTGTTTTTGTTGGCTTTGTCAAAGATCGCTGGGTGTAAATATTTGGCTTTATTTCTAGATTCTCTATTCTGTTCCATTGGTCTACATGCCTATTTTTTATACCAGTACCATGCTGTTTTGATAACTACAGCTTTGTACTATAGTTCGAAGTCAGTTAACATGATGCCTCCAGATTTGTTCTTGTTGCTTAGTCTTGCTTTGGCTATGTGGCCTCTTTTAGGGTTCCATATGAATTTTAGGATTGTTTTTCTAGTTCTGTGAAGAATGATGGTATTTTGATGGGAACTGCACTGAATTTATAGATCGCTTTTGGCAGTATGGTCATTTTCACAATGTTGATTCTACCCATCCATAGGCATGGGATATGTTTTCATTTGTTTCTGTCGTTTATAATTTCTTTCAGCAGTGTTTTGTAGTATTCCTTGTAGAGGTCTTTCACTCCATTGGTTAGGTATATTCCTAAGTATTTAAATTTTTTTGCGACTATTGTAAAAGGGGTTGTGTTCTTTATTTGATTCTCAGATTGGTCGCTGTTGGTATACAGCAGAATTACTGATTTGTGTACATTGATTTTGTATCCTGAAACTTTACTGAATTCATTTATCAGATCTAGGAGCTTTATGGCTGAGTCTTTAGGGTTTTCTAGGTATACAATCATATCATCAGCAAAAAGTGACAGTTTGACTTCCTCTTTACTAATTTGGATGCGCTGTATTTATTTATCTTATCTGATTGCTTGGCTAGGACTTCCAGTACTATGTTGAATAGAAGTGATTAAAGTGGGCATCCTTGTCTTGTTCCAGTTCTCAAGGGAAATGTTTTCAACTTTTCCCCATCCAGTATAATGTTGGCTGTGGATTTGTCATAGATGGCTTTTAATACCTTAAGGTATATCCCTTATAATGTCTGATAATCTGTCACTGTCTCCCATCATTCCCAGAAGGGACCATCTAGTTGCAAGAAAACAAGCTCAGGGCTTCCACTGATTCTACTTTATGTTGAGTTACATAATTATTTCATTATATGTTATAATGTAATAATAATATAAATAAAGTACACAATAAATGTAATGCACTTGAATCATCCTGAAACCACACCCCAATCTACCCTGGTCCATGGAAAAATTGTCTTCTACAGAACTAGTTCCTGGTACCAAAAAGGTTGGGTACTGCTGCACTAAACTATCCTTAAAGAATTATAATTATTCCACTGTAGAAATGAAAAAGCAGAAGTTGCGTGGCTCTCCCAAAATCATGCGGTTAATAAATGGTACGCTAGAATTTGGATTTGCTGATCTTTATCCTGACTCCTCTTCAATTTTATCAGCTGATATTGTCATTGTTACAAAGCAAAAATCGATGTAATTTTCCTACAATGGTAGTTTTGTTCAGAAATATTAAGTGAAAGCAGCCTGCTAAGAGTTTTCCTAGGCAAGGGGTACAAAGGTGAACAGGACACATTAAACTCATGTGCTCATACACACAGAGATACACATACAGACACGCAAAGCATTTGCCTAACTTAACATTTTAAAATTAACAGAATTAACCCAAGGATTAGGTTTGAAGATTCCATCCATTAATTTTACATAGCCTTAATCTAAGTAAAATGTATCAATCTAAGCAGAGTCCTACAATGTATGCATAAAACTGCCATATCTGGGTAACTTAAGGGAAAATTCTATTGTTGGTTTCCCCGTATACAATTAAACCATTTGAAAAGTAGTTGTTTCACACACACATTCTTTTTATTTATATATTTTTATTTTCCTAAATGCTATGTTGAGATTAGGCAGAGCATCCTAATGTGTAGTCTATGGCTACCCCAGCACTAAAATCACTCTTGACTTTTAACCTTTTCAAGTTTTGCTGAATTCAATATTTCAATCAAACCCTGAGAAAATCAGGGTTCCACAAATGCCAGCCCTTCCTCTAGAATTATACTGGAAAATAAACTTTTAAATATTTTTAAACTGTTTTAAAATTTGTATATACCAACCAATATATTAATTTGCAACTTCATAAACACTTTAATCATGTATAAATGGCTGTTTCAATTTTTCATCTCAGCTTAATATGTCATGTTTATATGGTAACACGCATCAGCTTTTAAAATGAGGTGACAATTCTATGAGTAATTGAAGCTCTCAGGGTCATGTACATCTCTGCAACTGAGACTATTAGGGAATCCCTAGTCTTATAACATCTACTATTCTCATATTACCCTCAGATAATTCAATAATCAAATTGTTTAAATTGTGCACCAAAGAACTCGATCTCCAAAGGAAAAGATTTTCATTCCAATAAATGCATTCTAAAGAACATTGAGTACACGAAAATAGGGTTAGAGAATTTGGGCTTTTGAAATATCACTGCATTGATTTTCTTCACATTTTCTAGTTACAAAAATAATCTTTAGGTAGAAGAAAATTGTGAAGTTATGAGAAATTGAGGGAGAATTTGGGATCTGAGATTGGATTCGACCTGAGATCTAACCCCAAATGTTCTGACCTTACTCAGTTTCTTTCTATGTAACATTTAGATAAATATCCACCATAGGATTTTTATGAGAATTTGTGAGATTTTTACTAGAATGTATGAAAATTAAATAAACAGATAAATTAAATGAACATAATAACCATAATAAATATAAAATATATAACATCATAAGAGACACCATGAAGGATTTTGAAAAGCCATAAATATGGCACTTTATAGCTTGAAGCTGGATAGGGCCAGATAGCCTCGTATCTACAAATGGGGTTTTTGTCTATTCAACTGGTTATTATCCTCAACTCTAATCTTGTCAATTTCTCCAAGTCTGTCATACCTGGCCTAGCTACAACCATGACTTGATCTCTCTTTCTCCTTCTTTCCCTGACTCCTGATAACCTTTCCTGCCACAACTCACCCTTCTCCCTGCCCCTACTTCCGACATAGCCAAGGGATGCTTCTCTCACTTGGCCTCGTGCAACAAGCTCACTTGGAAAGCCCTCTGCTGCCCCCATCAGTCATCGTGAAGCAGCGCCCACAAACTCAAGCTTCTCTCCTGTCCAATAAACAATGAAAATTTGGTTTCTACTGGGTTGTATTAAAAGGAAAGTTAATCTGAACTTTACAATAGCAGAGATAAAGAAAACATATTGTGTTATATTAATTTTTATGGGTTGCCTGTGCAATATTATCCTGAAGTATGTTTCTAAGGCATTACAGGGAGTGCTACAGAGAACCTCCTAATTCATCCAAACTCTTTACAAAGCTGGCAAAGCCCGTTTGATGAATTCCAACAGATTCTAGGATGGTCTTGTGACTAAGTAAGATGATAGTAAGGTGGGGCACTGAGAAGCCTGTTGAATTTGCAGCTCAGTCCTCTACAAACAAAATAGACAGAGAAAATGAGAAAGAGGGAGAAATAAGGGCAAAGTAGTGATTAAGAATTTTGAAGTCAAACAGACCTGACTTTGATCTCCCTGATAACTGCAACTTTGGACAAGATACTTAAACTCTCCAAACTAGAGTTTCTTCTAGAAAATGGTAATAACTACCTCATAGCATTATTATGAGTATTAAATTAGATTATGCATTGCATGACCTTCAGTAAAGTGCCAGAACATAGCACTATCATTATTTTAAGTGGATTTCAGAGGTTTTTATCTGGATTTTATGGAATGTGATAGATGGCAGAAATAATACAAATTTATAATTATATTAAGGCCTATCAGATGCTACTATATTTAGAAGCTATATCTGAACAAAGAGCAAATCAACATGAAATATGTTTTGAGAAATTACAACCTTATGTATTCTGTTTGAATTGTAAACTTATTATTCATTTAAAACACTTGCTAAGGTAATTAAAAGCCCTAAGTATAACAAACAGCATGATCTTTTTACTGTGATCATATCAAAGTTTCTGGCTCCTTTACAAAGAAACAGAACCAATTTGAGACAGATGTTTTGTATGAGTGTTTATTATGTTTACATATATCTTAGTTATAAAGCAACAAAGCCAGGAAACCACTGTGAATAAGCAGGATGGCAGAGTTTATAGACCTAATGTAGTAATTAGAGCCACACTAACAGATTTGAGAGAGGAATTTGCTGTAGTTATGTGCCGTAAATGATTTTCCATCATACTTCTATCTCTTTATGTCAGGTTCACTCATCCTTTCACCATATCCATGCCAGATGATTTTTTTTTTTTTTTTTGAGACAGAATCTTGCTCTGTCGCCCAGGCTAGAATACAGTGGTGCCATCTCAGCTCACTGCAACCTCTGCCTCCTGGGTTCAAGCTATTTCTCCTGCCTCAGCCTCCCGAGTAGCTGGAACTACAGGCCCACCATGCCCAGCTAATTTTTGTATTTTTAGTAGAGATGGGGTTTCACCATATTGGCCAGGCTCAGCCTCAAACTCCTGACCTTGTGATCCACCTGCCTCGGCCTCCCAAAGTGCAGATTTTTTTTTTTTTTTAAGTTTCAAGGGGAGGGCCATCTACACCCAGTATATCTCTCAGGATATTCACAGTATTGCTTTTCTCCGCTCTCTCCTTGTTCCCAGCTTCCACACTCAATTTCTCACTGAGATTTGAATCCCAGTCACTGAACTCTCTTGTATCTCGTTCACGTGACTTTCCTTTTACCATTTGGACTTTAACTTTTCTATCTGGTTATTGACTTAGTTTAAACCCCAGGGTTCCAGGCCCTTGGACTCCCACCTTCCACTCAAAGTCAGACTGGTCCAGCCCTTCTTCTTATATTACAGGAATCTAGATAAAAATACAGTAAACCCAAGAGAACAGTATTAAACATCATATGATAGACACACATTTTTTAATTGCAAGTTACTCCTATGGTATCATTATTTCTTATATCAGGACATTTCTAAATTTACAGCAAATACAGTATCACAGGGAATATGCACAAGTTTAAGATTAATCCCCTTCCCAAGAGGCGGTTAGATATAAACAAACAAGTTGAAAATGTATACAATATTGCAATCTGACTTCAGTTCACTTGAGGACTTCTAATCTGGCCAAATTCATGCTCTAGTCTGAAACAACAACAAAAGGCAAAATATTCTTTAAAAATTATTTTCACAATGTTGTATGTCAGGAAATGAAGGAAAGTGATCCCTGAAAAAAAAAAACAGAAAACAAATAAGGTGATCCCTATAATTACTCTAACTTATGTCCTTAAAAGGTTTTAAATTATGGTGCAGGTAGGAGAAAGCTAAGCAAAGCACAACGAACCATCTGACTTGAGATGGAGCTAAAAGTCTGTGAAGGTGGCTACAGTTCTTAAGACAATGCACCAGAAAGGAGAAAACTGGACAGAGGAAGAACTCCTAACATTTGGAAAGAGACCTCCTCAGTGTTCAGCTGAGTAATGATCCGCGAATGCATTGAGGCTAAGGAAAGAAGCCCCCAAAAAGATTAGCGGTTAACTGCGCCCAACATTCACCCAAGACAGGCATAGAATAATGCCTGTTCCCACTGGGGAAAATAGAAATCCTCATGACTCACTTAGCATTGGGTAGATTATACGGAAGGATCTTGCCTCAGTAGAGAGAAATAATTCTTCTTAGACTGAGCACTTCTATACTTCCACCTAGCAAATCTTAAAGGTAAAAATCTAAAGAAGCCAAATTTTTCTGGATAACTGAAATGCATTCCAGAGCAAAGGCCAATAGTTATATAAATAAAAAAGTACACAAAAGCAAAGAAGTTAAAATTCACAACATTTGAAATCCAATAACAAATTACTAGACAAACAGATGAGAAGGAAAATATAACCTATAATAAAGAAAGAATACAATCAATCAAAATTGACTCAGAATAAATGCAGATGTCAGAAGTAGAGGATGAGGACATTAAAATAGATGTGACCACTATATAATCATACCTTCAAAAATTAAAGTATAGAGAGGAGGATACATTTTTTGAGAGACCTAAATCAAACTTTTAGAGATGGAAGTACAATGTGTGAGCTGGAAAAAGACCTGATAAAGAGCAGTTTAGACACTGCAAAAAAATTAATGAAATTGAATATATAGCAATAGAAATTTCCAAAATGAAAAAAAAATTCAAAAAGAGTTTTTTTTTTTTAAATGAACAGAACATCATGAAGTGTGGAACAATATCAAGCAGCCTAATTATGTGTAATTGCAATCACTGGGTTGGAGGTGGCATAAAAGAATATCTGAAAAAATCATAGTCAAAATTTTTCAAAATTTGATAAAAACTAAACTTGTATATGCAAGAAGCCAAACAAACCCCAAACACTAGCAACTGAAGAAAATAGGCCATGGCACATCTTTTCAAATGGCTCAAAATCAATGATAAAGCGAACGTATTAAAAGTAGCCAGAGGAAAAAAGTCTTATCACATACAAAGAAACAAAAATGAGGATTACAGCTTATTTCTTGTCAGAAACAATGCAAACCAAAAGACAGAACAACATCTATCAATCTAAAATTCTGTGCCCTGGAAAAATACCTTTCAAAAATGAAGATGAGCCAAGCACGCTGGCTGCACCTGTAATCGCAGCTACTTGAGAGACTTGAGGCGGGATAATCACTTGAGGCCAGGAGCTTGAGCCCAGCCTGAGCAACGTAGCAAGACCTGTCTCTAAAAATATAAATAAACAAAGATGAAGATGAAACAAAGGCTTTGGTAGACATACAAAAACTGAAAGAACTTATCACCAGATCTATACGACAATAAATGTCAAGAAAGTCCTTCAGGCAGAAAGAAAACAACAGCAAACAGAAATAAAGATCTATGGAAGATAAAAAGAACGCCAAAAATGGTAACAACATGGGAAAATATATATCTTATTATCAAAGTCTTTCTTTTTTTTGTTTTTTGTTTTTTTTAAGAGACAGAGTCTCACTCTGTCACCCAGGCTGAAGTGCGGTGGCAGGATCTCAGCTCACTGCAAGCGCCGCCTCCCGGGTTCACGGCATTCTCCTGCCTCAGCCTCCCCAGTACTGGGACACAGGCGCCCGCCACCACGCCCGGCTAATTTTTTGTGTTTTTAGTAGAAACGGGGTTTCATCGTGTTAGCCAGGATGGTCTCTATTTCCTGACCTTGTGATCCGCCTGCCTCGGCCTCCCAAAGTGCTGGGATTACAGGCGTGAGCCACCGTGCCTGGCCTATCAAAGTCTCTTTCAAAAGATAATTAAATATCTAAGCAAAAATAAGAGTGCGTGGTCAAAGTAAAATGCATAACGATACTACAAAAGTTGAGAAGGGAGAAAAAAATATACTGTTGAACATTTCTTGTAATTCTCATGAAGTGGTATTATTTTATCTGAAGGTAGAATGTGGTAAGTTAAATATGTATAATATAAAGCATAAAGCAGTGACTAAAATAGTTATAACTTATAAACCAACAATATAGATAAAATGGAATCATAAAAAATATTAATCTGGCTTCTCCTCTTCCCCCCGCCCTCCTCCCACCCCCTCCCCCCCGGGTCGGAGTGTCCCTGCGCCCCACGGGCCAGAGCAGCAGCGAGAGCAGCTTTCCCGGCTCCCTCCCCCTCGCCTCATTCACCCCCACCCCCCTTGCCGAGCGAGGAGGAGCCGGAGGAGAGGAAGATGGCGGCGGCCGCCAGCACCCGCGGTGCCGCGGGGCCGCTCCGAGGAGCCTGAGAGACCCACCGAGGCTTCGCGGGAAGACGCGGCGGCAGAGGATGAGCCTGCAGAGCGCGCAGTACTCCGGGAGCCAAGATGGCCGAATAGGAACAGCTCCGGTCTCCAGCTCCCAGCCCCAGCGACACAGAAGACGGGTGATTTCTGCATTTCTGCTTGAGGTACTGGTTTCATCTCACTAGGGAGTGCCTAACAGTGGGTGCAGGACAGTCGGTGAAGCGCACCGCGCGCGAGCCGAAGCAGGGCGAGGCATTGACTCACTCGGGAAGCGCAAGGGGTCAGGGAGTTCCCTTTCCTAGTCAAAGAAAGGGGAAGCAGACGGCACCTGGAATATCGGGTCAGTCCCACCCTAACTGCGCTTTTCCAACGGGCCTGGAAAACGGCACACTAGGAGATTGTGTCCCGCACCTGGCTCGGAGGGTCCTATGCCCACGGAGTCTCGCTAATTGCTAGCACAGCAGTCTGAGATCAAGCTGCGAGGCGGCAGCAAGGCTGGGGGAGGGGCGCCCGCCATTGCCCAGGCTTGCTTAGGTAAACAAAGCAGCCAGGAAGCTCGAACTGGGTGGAGCCCACCACAGCTCAAGGAGGCCTGCCTGCCTCTGTAGGCTCCACCTCTGGGGGCAGGGCACAGACAAACAAAAACTCTGCAAGAACTTCCACAGACTTAAATGTCCCTGTCTGACTGACAGCTTTGAAGAGAGTAGTGGTTCTCCCAGCACGCAGCTGGAGATCTGAGAACGGTCAGACTGCCTCCTAAAGTGGGTCCCTCACCCCTGAGCAGCCTAACTGGGAGGCACCCCCCCAGTAGGGACAGACTGACACCTCATTCAACCCGGTACTTCTCTGAGACAAAACTTTCAGAGGAACTATCAGACAGCTGAATTTGTGGTCTCACAAAAATCCGCTGTTCTGCAGCCACCGCTGCTGACACCCAGCCAAACAGGGTCTGGAGTGCACCTCTAGTAAACTCCAACAGACCTGCAGCTGAGGGTCCTGTCTGGTAGAAGGAAAACTAACAAACAGAAAGGACATCCACACCAAAAACCCATCTGTACATCACCATCATCAAAGACAAAAAGTAGATAAAACCACAAAGATGGGGAAAAAACAGACCAAAAAAACTGGAAACTCTAAAAAACAGAGCACCTCTCCTCCTCCAAAGGAACGCAGTTCCTCACCAGCAACGGAACAAAGATGGATGGAGGATGACTTTGATGAGTTGAGAGAAGAAGGCTTCAGACGATCAAACTACTCTGAGCTACGAGAGGAAATTCAAAACAACAGCAAAGAAGTTAAAAACTTTGAAAAAAAATTAGAAGAATGGATAACTAGAATAACCAATGGAGAGAAGGGCTTCAAGGAGCCGATGGAGCTGAAAGCCAAGTTTCGAGAACTACGCGAAGATTGCAGAAGCCTCAGTAGCAGATGCGATCAACTGGAAGAAAGGGTATCGCTGATGGAAGATGAAATGAATGAAATGAAAAGAGAAGGGAAGTTTAGAGAAAAAAGGATAAAAAGAAATGAACAAAGCCTCCAAGAAATTTGGGACTATGTGAAAAGACCAAACCTACGTCTGATTGGTGTACCTGAAAATGATGGGGAGAATGGAACCAAGTTGGAAAACACTCTGCAAGATATTATCCAGGAGAACTTCCCCAATCTAGCAAGACAGGCCAGCATTCAGATTCAGGAAATACAGAGAACGCCACAAAGATACTCCTCGAGAAGGGCAACTCCAAGACACATTATTGTCAGATTCACCAAAGTTGAAATGAAAGAAAAAATGTTAAGGGCAGCCAGAGAGAAAGGTCGGGTTACCCACAAAGGGAAGCCCATCAGACTAACAGCTGATCTCTCAGCAGAAACTCTACAAGCCAGAAGAGAGTGGGGGCCGATATTCAACATTCTTAAAGAAAAGAATTTTCAACCCAGAATCTCCTATCCCGCCAAACTAAGCTTCATAAGTGAAGGAGAAATAAAACACTTTACAGACAAGCAAACGCTGAGTGATTTTGTCACCACCAGGCCTGCCCTAAAAGAGCTCCTGAAGGAAGCACTAAACATGGAAAGGAACAACCGGTACCAGCCACTGCAAAAACATGCCAAATTGTAAAGACCATCGAGACTAGGAAGAAACTATAGCAACTAACGAGCAAAATAACCAACTAACATCATAATGACAGGATCAGATTCACACATAACAATATTAACGTTAAATGTAAATGGGCTAAATGCTCCAATCAAAAGACACAGACTGGCAAACTGGATAAGGAGTCAGGACCCATCAGTGTGCTGTATTCAGGAAACCCATCTCACGTGCAGAGACACACATAGACTCAAAATAAAGGGATGGAGGAAGATCTATCAAGCAACTGGAAAACAAAAAAAGGCAGGGGTTGCAATCCTAGTCTCTGATAAAATAGACTTTAAACCAACAAAGATCAAAAGAGACAAAGAAGGCCATTACATAATGGTAAAGGGATCAATTCATCAAGAAGAGCTAACTATCCTAAATATATATGCACCCAACACAGGAGCACCCAGATTCATAAAGCAAGTCCTGAGTGACCTACTAAGGGACTTAAACTCCCACACAATAATAATGGGAGATTTTAACACCCCACTGTCAGCATTAGACAGATCAATGAGACAGAAAGTTAACAAGGATATCCAGGAATTGAACTCAGCTCTACATAAAGTGGACCTAATAGACATCTACAGAACTCTCCACCCCAAGTCAACAGAATATACATTTTTTTCAGCACCACACCACACCTATTCCAAAATTGACCACATAGTTGGAAGTAAAGCTCTCCTCAGCAAATGTAAAAGAACAGAAATTATAACAAACTGTCTCTCAGACCACAGTGCAATCAAACTAGAACTCAGGATTAAGAAACTCACTCAAAACCGCTCTACTACATGGAAACTGAACAACCTGCTCCTGAATGACTATTGGGTACATAATGAAATGAAGGCAGAAATAAAGATGTTCTTTGAAACCAACGAGAACAAAGACACAACATACCAGAATCTCTGGGACACATTCAAAGCAGTGTGTAGAGGGAAATTTATAGCACTAAATGCCCACAAGAGAAAGCAGGAAAGATCCAAAATTGACTCCCTAACATCACAATTAAAAGAACTAGAAAAGCAAGAGCAAACACATTCAAAAGCTAGCAGAAGGCTAGAAATAACTAAAATCAGAGCAGAACTGAAGGAAATAGAGACACAAAAAACCCTTCAAAAAATTAATGAATCCAGGAGCTGGTTTTTTGAAAAGATCAACAAAATTGATGGACCGCTAGCAAGACTAATAAAGAAGAAAAGAGAGAAGAATCAAATAGATGCAATAAAAAACGAAAAAGGGGATATCACCACCGATCCCACAGAAATACAATCTACCATCAAAGAATACTACAAACACCTCTATGCAAATAAACTAGAAAATCTAGAAGAAATGGATAAATTCCTCGACAAATACACCCTCCCAAGACTAAACCAGGAAGAAGTTGAATCTCTGAATAGACCAATAACAGGTTCTGAAATTGTGGCAATAATCAATAGCTTACCAACCAAAAAGAGTCCAGGACCTGATGGATTCACAGCCGAATTCTACCAGAGGTACAAGGAGGAACTGGTACCATTCCTTCTGAAACTATTCCAATCGATAGAAAAAGAGGGAATCCTCCCTAACACATTTTATGAAGCCAGCATCGTCCTGATACCAAAACCTGGCAGAGACATAACCAAAAAAGAGAATTTCAGACCAATATCCTTTATGAACATTGATGCAAAAATCCTCAATAAAATACTGGCAAACCGAATCCAGCAGCACATCAAAAAGCTTATCCACCATGATCAAGTGGGCTTCATCCCTGGGATGCAAGGCTGGTTCAACATACGCAAATCAATAAATGTAATCCAACATATAAACAGAACCAAAGACAAAAACCACATGATTATCTCAATAGATGCAGAAAAGGCCTTTGACAAAATTCAACAACCCTTCATGCTAAAAACTCTCAATAAATTAGGTATTGATGGGACGTATCTCAAAATAATAAGAGCTATCTACGACAAACCCACAGCCAATATCATACTGAAGGGGCAAAAACTGGAAGCATTCCCTCTGAAAACTGGCACAAGACAGGGATGCCCTCTCTCACCGCTCCTATTCAACATAGTGCTGGAAGTTCTGGCCAGAGCAATCAGGCAGGAGAAGGAAATAAAGGGTATTCAATTAGGAAAAGAGGAAGTCAAATTGTCCCTGTTTGCAGATGACATGATTGTATATCTAGAAAACCCCATTGTCTCAGCCCAAAATCTCCTTAAGCTGATTAGCAACTTCAGCAAAGTCTCAGGATACAAAATTAATGTACAAAAATCACAAGCATTCTTGTACACCAATAACAGACAAACAGAGAGCCAAATCATGAGTGAACTCCCATTCACAATTGCTTCAAAGAGAATAAAATACCTAGGAATCCAACTTACAAGGGATGTGAAGGACCTCTTCAAGGAGAACTACAAACCACTGCTCAATGAAATAAAAGAGGATACAAACAAATGGAAGAACATTCCATGCTCATGGGTTGGAAGAATCAATATCGTGAAAATGGCCATACTGCCCAAGGTAATTTATAGATTCACTGCCATCCCCATCAAGCTACCAATGACTTTCTTCACAGAATTGGAAAAAACTACTTTAAAGTTCATATGGAACCAAAAAAGAGCCTGCATCACCAAGTCAATCCTCAGCCAAAAGAACAAAGCTGGAGGCATCACGCTACCTGACTTTAAACTATACTACAAGGCTACAGTAACCAAAACAGCATGGTACTGGTACCACAACAGAGACATAGATCAATGGAATAGAACAGAGCCCTCAGAAATGATGCTGCATAGCTACAACTATCTGATCTTTGACAAACCTGACAAAAACAAGAAATGGGGAAAGGATTCCCTATTTAATAAATGGTGCTGGGAAAACTGGCTAGCCATATGTAGAAAGCTGCAACTGGATCCCTTCCTTACACCTTATACAAAAATTAATTCAAGATGGATTAAAGACTTATATGTTAGACCTAAAACCATTAAAATCCTACAAGAAAACCTAGGCAATACCATTCAGGACATAGGCGTGGGCAAGGACTTCATGTCTAAAACACCAAAAGCAATGGCAACAAAAGCCAAAATCGACAAATGGGATCTCATTAAACTAAAGAGCTTCTGCACAGCAAAAGAAACTATCATCAGAATGAACAGGCAACCTACAGAATGGGAGAAAATTTTTGCAACCTACTCATCTGACAAAGGGCTAATATCCAGAATCTATAATGAACTCAAACAAATTTACAAGAAAAAAACAAACAACCCCATCAAAAAGTGGGCAGAGGACATGAACAGACACTTCTCAAAAGAAGACATTTATGCAGCCAGAAAACACATGAAGAAATGCTCATCATCACTGGCCATCAGAGAAATGCAAATCAAAACCACAGTGAGATACCATCTCACACCAGTTAGAATGGCCATCATTAAAAAATCAGGAAACAACAGGTGCTGGAGAGGATGTGGAGAAATAGGAACACTTTTACACTGTTGGTGGGACTGTAAACTAGTTCAACCATTGTGGAAGTCAGTGTGGCGATTCCTCAGGGATCTCGAACTAGAAATACCATTTGACCCAGCCATCCCATTACTGGGCATATACCCAAAGGACTATAAATCATGCTGCTATAAAGACACATGCACACGTATGTTTATTGCGGCACTATTCACAATAGCAAAGAGTTGGAACCAACCCAAATGTCCAACAACGATAGACTGGATTAAGAAAATGTGGCACATATACACCATGGAATACTATGCAGCCATAAAAAATGATGAGTTCGTGTCCTTTGTAGGGACATGGATGAAACTGGAAAACATCATTCTCAGTAAACTATCGCAAGGACAAAAAACCAAACACCGCATGTTCTCACTGATAGGTGGGAATTGAACAATGAGAACTCATGGACACAGGAAGGGGAACATCACACTCCGGGGACTGTTGTGGGGTGGGGGGAGGGGGGAGGGACAGCATTAGGAGATACACCTAATGCTAAATGACGAGTTAATGGGTGCAGGAAATCAACATGGCACATGGATACATATGTAACAAACCTGCACATTGTGCACATGTACCCTAAAACCCTAAAGTATAATTTAAAAAAAAAAAAATGCAAAAAAAAAAAAAAAAATGCATTTAAATAAAATGAAATTTAAGATCCAAAAAAAAAAAAAAAAAAAATTCATTTCTAATTTAAAAAAAAAAAAAAAAAAAAATTAATCTAAAAAAGGACAATAAAGAGGAAAAACTGGAACAAAAAGAGATAAGACAAATAGCAAATAGAAAGATGATCAATTGAAATGCAACCATATCAGTAATCACATTAAATGTAAATGTTTTAAACATCTGAAAAAGCAGAGATTGTCAAATAAATTTTATTTTTTGAGGCATGGTCTTGTTCTGTTGCCCAGGCTGAAGTATAATGGCATGATCATGGCTTACTCCAGCCTCAACCTTCTGGGCTCAAGCAATTCTTCCACCTCAGCCTCCAAAGTAAATGGGATCATAAATGCGTGTCACTACACCTGGCTAATTAAAAAAAAAATAAAAATTGTAGAGATGGGTCTCACTATGTTGCCTAGGCTGGTCTCAAACTTCTGGGCTTAAGTGATCCTCCTGCCTCAACCTCCCTAAGTGCTGGGATTACAAGAATGAGCCAGTACACCCAGCTCTGTCACATAGGTTTTTCTTTTAAAGCACAATCATATGCTAATACAAGAAATATGTATTAAATATAAAGAAACAAGTGAAAAGAAAAAGTACTGAAAAATATATGCCATGCTAACATTAATGAAAAAAAAAGTTGGAATGATAGTATTACTATCATACAAAAAGTACATTTCAGAACAAAGATGATTAGTAGGAATAAAGAATATCATTTTATAATTGTAAGGGGGTCAAATGAACAATAAGCATAGTATTAATAAATGTTTATGCCTCTAATGAGAGAGCTTCAAAATATATGGTGCAGAAACTGATAGAACTGCCAAGAGAAAGAGAAAAGTCCACAATTACTGTTAGAAAATTTAACACCTCTCTTCCAATTGTTTCTAGAAAAAGTAGACACAAAATTGGTAAGGATTTAGGAGATTTGAATAACGCCATCGGCCAATTTGACCTAACTGACATTAATAGAACACTCCGAAGTATGGAAAAACAAAACTCCACCAAAGGCAGAATACATATTCAAATGCACACGAGACATTTACCTATATGGATTATATTCTAGGCCACTAACAAGTCTTGATAAATGTAAAAAGATTCCAGTCAGACACAGTATGTTCATTAATCACAATGGAGTTAAATTAGAAATCAATAACAGAAATATCTCTAGAAAATCCCCAAGTATTTGGAAACTAACACATTTCTAAATTTCTTCTATATGCACAATGGAATGAAATAAAATGGAATAAATGGAATTCAGCCTTTAAAAAAAAATTCTGTCACTGTGACATCATGAATGAACCTAGAGGTTCGGAAATAAGAGAAATAAGCCAGACATTGATGGACAAATACTACATAATTCCATTTATATGAAGAATCTAAAATAGTCAAACCCACAGAAGTAGAGAGTACAATAGTGGTTGCCAAGTGCCAGGAGAAGAAGAAAATGGGCAGGTATTTGTTAAAGGGTACAAAGTTTCAGTTATACAAGATGAATAAATCCAACAGATCCACTGCACGGCACAGTGCCTAAAGTTAACAATACTGTATTTCATACTTTAAAATCTGCTAAGAGGGTAGATCTTATGTGAAATATTCCTAACAAACAAATAAATAAAGGATGGGTGGAAACTTTCGAAGGTGATGAATACATCTATGGCATTGATTGTGGTGATGGTTTCACAGGTATATATTGATCTTCAAACTCATCAAGTTGTATACATTATATATGTACAGCTTTTTGTATGTCAAATCATACATAAAGTGGTTAAAAAAAGAAAAAGCACAAATTACTATGCTAATTAGTAATAGTAATAAGAACAATAATGATAAACACTTTGGTTTCTCTTCTGCCTCAGCAAAGTATTTTTACGGAAATAAATTTTCTCTTGTCTTTTAAAATTAGACATTGTGTGATTAAAAGTCATTTGGCTGAGATCAGGACACCCAGATTGTAGACCTGGCTGTGTCAATCCTCTCTTACTTTGAGAAAATCCCTAAAATCACTCTATCTCTCTCTCCTGATGTGTAAATTATGGTGGTTGGATTAAAGGATCTGTATGGTGTCTCTAGCTCTCAAATTATAGTATTCAGTGAAATAATATAAGCTCCCCTCTGGCAGTAAAGTTCATTAATTACACACACACACACACACACACGCCATGGGAATACATTGGCATTTCTCTTCTGAATATCAGGAGAGAAATAACCCCACATCCTAGGCCCAGGAACAAAGGGAGAGATACTGTCGAGATGAAGGGGTTGCTTCTTATATGGAATCGCAGCTCCGACACACCACCTGAGTATGTCCCCATGCCCACTGACGACCGTAACCAGAAGGAAGGCAGTTAACCCCTGTCTGGGCTCCATCAGTCCCTCATTAATTGCTAATACTGGAAGTGTTGAGCTCACTAACAGAGAAGGGGCACCCCCCTAGTCCTGCACAAAGGATTTAAGCGGAGCCACACAAAGACACCTAAAGAAAGAACTGAATCCATCAAGTCATCCCACAGAGAAGCCCCATCTCTGGTTCTTCTGGTTTTACATTAATTGCTAACCTCAACAAGACTGTATGGCTATGAGAGAAATGGGTATCTGTGGAGTTCCACGCAGGCATCGTAGCGGCTGGGCTCTTACTTGCAGCTGACACAGCTGTGCTGCCATAACAAGTATCTTTTGGCTAAAATTAACAAAGTCCATTATGCATTAGTAAGAGGTAGCTGGGGTGTTACTTTTGCATTTATAAAACCCATAAAGAGGAAAGCAGATGCCTAAGAAGTGAAAAGAGGATAAACCCTAGCAGTTGGATATGAAGAAGATCTTGGGTTTGAATACAGATCCCCTTAAGGGCCCTGGGTGAGTACACTGGAGTCTGGCTCTTTATATGCTGAAGATTCATTATAATACTGACCATGGGGCTGAGCTGTGGAACACAGATAAAAACGCTTATAGTGAGATACTTTAAATATTTTAATCACTAAATATAATTGAATGGGGCCAACGAACCCCACCTTGCATCAAATTATATTTTATTGCTATGTCCCACTGTGGCTCCAGTTTGGATTGACACAATGTCATCACTGAAAAATAAACTTCAGAGAGTGATCTCCACTCTATACTCAGTGTGATTACTAGTCCTCTATAAGAGATATTTCATGCATAAAGATGCCAGAGCACTAAAAGGTTCACAGATAATCTCTTCAGGCATATAGCTACTTATGCACTTAGGATGAGGGACCCGAGATCCCTCTGTCATGCCTTGTTACAGAAAGCCAAAGTGACGTGCACATTCTGCGAGATTTTCCTCCCAAATATGTGTGGATGGGGCTGCCAGAATGCACACAAAGCAAACCACTGTGCCATCCCTAATTGGCACAACATAAAAATGAATGTGGACAAAGGCTTGCTGGAAAAGGGCAGGATTCTAATAATCTCCCATTATTCGGGGATGCCTCGCCAGCTGGCCAAGCCAAATCCCGGGACATTCTCAGCCAGTTTTCATCTTTGGGGCTCGGTGAGATGAAAACAAAGGGAT
Organism: Nomascus leucogenys; assembly: GCF_006542625.1. Classification (NCBI taxonomy): domain Eukaryota; kingdom Metazoa; phylum Chordata; class Mammalia; order Primates; family Hylobatidae; genus Nomascus; species Nomascus leucogenys. The sequence goes on from NC_044399.1 coordinate 52,822,914, forward strand.
TAACCCGGATTTCAGATTCTTTCAAATTTGTAGTTCACATTCAGTGTTCCCAAACCTATCTTGGGCCTCCTCATTCCACAGACCCAGGACTAGTGCCTGCAAATCTAAACGGAAACTGGGAAGAAGTGGCAGGCGGACTCGTACTGCCAGAATGAAAACATTCAAAATGGAAGCAGAGACATATGAGGATCTAACCTACAAGGAATCCTACACACAGAAGTTTTGTGCAAAAGATACTTATTGCAACAATATCAAAAATTAGGAACACGAATGCCCCCAAATTATGATTAATAAACTGATATCTGTCCCATGAAGACTTTGATAACATTTAGTTTATAATTATATAGAAAATTGTTGGATTAAAAAGGAGATACAGAATGGTCAATATACATGTATATTGACCATATATGTGATACACGTGGTATACAACATGTACCACATAAATGAAATAAGCAAAGACATTGACAAGTTAAAAACAAAATCTGAAAATGTTAGAATTTAACAGTGTTTCTTTGGTTGGTGGGAGAGTGACTTTATTTCTTTGTTCTATTTTCCTTTTAAATGTTTTATAAAACATCTCGTTTTTAATGAAAAATAAAATTTGAATGGAGTTTTAAGGCAAGTTGTAAGCTAAAGACTAATTAAACTTTACATTATTGTATGTACATACGCTGTATTTGGGCTGGCCTGAAAAGCTCCCAAGATGCCTGACACCGGGTATTGATTCCTAGGACTACAGCTTCTCCTTCAGCCACCCAATACCTTCCCACAATAAAACAAAACAAAATAACAACAGCAACGACAAAAAAACAGAAGTTTGAGAAATTCAGGTTCTTCTTCAAGGTACCAAGATAATATTCAGTTGTCTGGAGACACTTTGACCCTGCTGGTAAACATTGGCTTTTAGGGTGTGAGCACTTTTGAAACAGCACTATTTGGGGAAGTGTGCCTTTTGATCAGAAGGCTTTTAAGAAGGGCAGCCAATGGCTGGGCTACAAGTATAGACGACCACAAGAGAACTGGAGGGAAAGATTAGCGAGCTGTGGCAATCCAAATGTACCTGCCTGCAGCTCGTGGGCTGACTTAATGAGCCACTGCAAATCCAAATGACTGAATCCGTCAGTTGCTTTTAATTTTGCACTATTGTATTATATTGACACAGCCAGTGTGTCCGATACTGAAACCAGATCTAATCTGCTAATTAAGCCAGCTAATAATGAGTCTGTGTTTGAATTCACTTGGTAACTCTGTAATTGAAAAAATCCTGTAGGATAAGAAAGATTAATCTAATCTGATTTTTCTCACTCTTTTTCATTAACAAGACTTGTATCCTACGCTATCCTACAGCATATAAGTTGGTTTCCTATAGTTGCAAATAGCAGAAACCTATTTAAGTAAAATAAGTGAATTTATTATACAGTTACAAGAATGTCACATGGAAACAAGAGAAACAGCCAGGCCTCTGGAATAAACTGGAAGCTAGAGGAAACGTGCAAGATCTCCTTTCTTATTTAGTTCTGCATCTCTCTGTGCCTCTGCCCTATTTATTTTTTTCTCTCTGCTTTTCCTAATTACTGTCTAAAAACATGGCCATAAACATCCTTATTTACAGGTTCAGCCACCCACAGAATGACTGGTCTTTCTCTCAATTTCTCTTTCTTCTTTCTTTCGCTCTCACTCCTCTCCCCAAATCTCCGTGGTTGGGACTCTCATTGTCAAAACTTAGATCTGGTGCCTACCTTGGACCAATCAACTGTGGCCAAAGGTTATACAGTCATCTCGTAAAACCAAAGCTGCTGAGATCCCTGCCTCTATAACCAGGTAGATGGCAAGAGGCAGGGAGGAGCAAGAATAGAAGGAGAGAAAGTATTCACTATCCACAGCATTCATCTATCCTCACTGATATTTTAACATGTCTCTATTCAAAAACATAAAAATTAAACCTGATAATATGTGGAGAACAGCAAAAACATGAAGAATATTGCTCCCACGAAGCTTTCTGTATGAATCTCCTATATACCCACCAAAGGATGACTGGAGAGAAAATGGCAGAAGTATCAGTGAGCGTTGCATCTTTGTAATTGTGGTACTAAGACTAAACAACTTTGGGGAGTTTGGTTGGCAACAGATGTTACGACTCTTAATGTATATAACCTAAATGTTAGGAGGGAAGGTGACATAAGGATGACAAGTAATGTGTGCCCCAACTTCATCGCTTTTAGTAGTTGGGGGTTAAAATAGTCAAATCTGAAAAATCAGTACCAGAGAAAAAAAACTTACTTGATATAACAAAAGCAAATACTAAGAAATATTATTTAACAGCAAGTCCTCACTTAACCTCATAACAGATTCTTGGAAACTGTGACTTTAAGTGAAATGACATATGGCAGGCCTCAAATAACATTGTTTCTTTCAAGTAGTTCTGTTATAACATTGATTAGAAAAATAAAATTGGTTTTGCAAAACAGCATGGTGCTGATACAAGAACAGACACATAGACCAATGGAACAGAATAGAGAACCCAGAAGTAAGACTACACACCTTCAATTATCTGATCTTCAACAATCCCCACAAACACAAGCGATGGGGAAAGGATTTCTTATTTAATAAATGGTGCTGGGATAATTGGCTAGCCATATGCAGAGGATTGAAACTGGACTCCTTTCTTACACTATATATAAAAGTTAACTCAAGATGGATTAAAGACTTAAATGTAAAACTCAAAACTATAAAAACCCTGGAAGACAAGCTAGGCAATACCATTCAGGATGTAGGCACAGGCAAAGATTTTATGATGAAAACGTCAAAAGTAATTGGAATAAAAGCAAAAATTGACACATGGTATCTAAGTAAACTAAAGAGCTTCTGCACAGAAAAGGAAACCATCAGCAGAGTAAACAGACAACCTACAGAATGAGAGAAAAATTTTGCAATCTGTCCATCTGACAAAGGTCTAATCTCCAGCATATATAAGGAACATACGCAAATTTACAAGAAAAAAAAACACATAATCCCATTTAAAAGGTGGGCAAAGGATATGAACAGACACTTCTCAAAAGACATACATGTGGCCAAGAATCATATTTTTAAAAGTTCAGTGTCACTGATCATAGAAAAATGCAAATCAAAACTGAAACAAGAGAGTTCCCTGACCCCACTCTCAGGGCGTCTGACAGGGGTGTGGCTCATCTGTTTGGTCACTGCTGCTGCTCAAACCCCTTATGGAAAGTGGAGTATGCAGACGAACAGGTGCAGGAGCCTAAGGGGGCAGAGGCTACAGTGCACTCTTTTAGCCTCGCCATCTGCTGATGGCTTAAGTGTTAACCGGCTCAGTGGACCCTCTGCCTTTTTGCAAGGGCAGAGGGCAGTTTGACAGCTTTCTGTATCCCAAGCTCTTGTTCAGAATCCCAGAAGAATCAGGTCACACAGGGACTTGAAGGATAGTGAACGCAGGTTTTATTGGGTGGTGGAGGTGGCTCTCAGCAGGATGGATGAGGAGCTAGACAGAGGATAGAGTTGGAAGATGATCTTCCCCTGGAGTTTCGCTATCCAGTGACCAATTCTCCAAATGTCCCCAGCCAAACTCCTCCCAATGTTCAGATGCTCCATCTCTTCTATCCTTCTTTGCTGCACCGTTCTTCCATTTGTCTGCTTGTCTGCTCATTTCCTGGTGGATCTGAGGGTTTAGGGTTTATATGGGTACAGCATAAGGGGACATGGCAGGCTGAAAGGCAACTTTTGGTTGTGAAGACAGGAATGCCTATTCTCATTTACGGCCGCAGGTTTCCAGGCTTGAGGGTGGGGCCTTTGTGGGGGAACTGCCCTCTTCTACCCAGTATTTCCCTGTCTCCTGTCCATATCAAAACCACAGTGAGATGCCATCTCACACCAGTCAGAAAGGCTATTACAAAAAGTCAAAAAATAAAAAATAACAGATGCTGGTGAAGTTGTGGAGAAAAAAGAATGCTTATACGCTATTGATGGAATTGTAGATCATGATAGTTCAACCATAGTGGGAGACAGTGTGGTGATTCCTCAAAAACCTAAAGGCAGAACCATTACTGGGTATATACCCAAAGGAATATAAATTGTTCTATTATAAAGACGCATGCATGCATATGTTCATTGCAACACTATTCACAATAGCAAAGACACAGAATCAACCCAAATGCCCGTCAATGATAGACTGGATAAAGAAAATATAGTACTTATACATCATGGAATATTATGCAGCTATAAAAAAGAACAAGATCATGTTGTTTGTAGGGCTATAGATGGAGCTGAATGCCATTATCCTTAGCAAACTAATGTAGAAACAGAAAACCAAATACCACATGTTCTCACTTATAAGTGAGAGCTAAATGATTGAGAACACATGAACACAGAGGAGAACAACATACACTGGGATCTATCAGAGGTTGGAGGGTGAGAGGAGAGGGAGGACCAGGACAAATAACAAGTACTAGGCTTAATACACGGGTGATGAAATAATCTGTACAACCAACCCCCATGACACGTTTACCTATGTAACAAACCTGCACATGTACTCCTGAACTTAAAATTAAAGTATTAAAAAATTGAAAAAAAAGAAAATATTTTTTAAAATAAATTTGTGTTGTTATGTATTGTTTTACCTTAAGTTGCAGTTTCTAAGAACCTGTAATGCCAAGTGAAGACTAAACTGTAATTACCTAACTTAGGAGGCAGAGGCAAGGAAGGAAAGAGAAGCAAGGAAAGGAAAAGAAGAAGAAAGTGTACTATTTTCATCATTAATCAGAGTAGAAAATTAATAAATACTGTCCAAGGAAAGAAGGATATCATATAAAATTACAGGAAACAACTACAACAAAAGTATAAGCCTTTCTAATTATCAAAAGAAGCACAAACATAAATCAGAGAAGGCAGAGCAGGCCATGAAATATTTGTAAAGCTATAAAAACATAAGCATGAAATAAAACAATATGACAAAACTAAGACCAAACACATTTGCCATTTCCATAAGAATAAAAGATTAAACTTGTCAATTAAAGGTCTTCCACATTCAATTACAAAGCAAAACCAAATAAATACTATGAATATAAGTAAAACCCAAAACATTAACGCAGAAAACTTGAAAATGAATTTAAGCAAGTTAAATTATTTGCTTATTAAAGAGACAAAGAGGCAGAAATCATGATAATATCACATGATTAATAACAAAAAAAAAAGTAAAAAAAGAAAAAAATCTGTAAAATAATAAAGGGTACCACCCAGACACGGTGGCTCACACCTGTAATCCCAGCTATCATACAGATCATACAGATCATACCTCTGAGAGGCTGAGGCAGGAAGATCACTTGAAGCCAGGAACTCAACACCAACCTAAGCAACACAGAATGACCACCATCTCTGGAAACAAATGTTTAAAATATTAGCTAGGCATGGTGGCACGAGCCTGTAGCCCTAGCTATTTAGGAGGCTGAGGTGAGACGAACTCGAGCTCAGGAGTTTGAGGTTACAGCGAGTTAATGACTACACCACTGCACTCCAGCCTGGATGACAGAGCAAAATCTGTTACTATTGTTTTAATAGTAATGGGCACAGGCCAGGCACGGTGGCTCACGCCTGTAATCTAGCACTTTGGGAGGCCGAGGCGGGTGGATCACGAGGTAAGGAGTTTGGGACCAGCCTGGCCAACATAGTGAAACCTCATCTCTACTAAAAATACAAAAATTAGCCAGGTGTGGTGACACCCACCTGTAGTCTCAGCTATTCAGGAGGCTGAGGCGGGAGAATCGCTTGAACCCGGGAGGCAGAGGTTGCAGTGAGCCAAGACCACACCATTGCACTCCAGCCTGGGTGACAGAGTGAGACTCCGCCTCAAAAAATAAAAATAAAACATAAAAAATAATTGGCACAATATCAGTGAAGGTAGAAATATCTATATATTATGAAAAATGGTATCAATATTCATAAATAAAACTTGAGAATATTCAAAGAAAAAAATAGAAGCATATTAGAAGCAATCTATATAACATAATGAAGTACATCTAAAGGACATATATTTTAAAATCTTCCACGAAAATATAGACTAGGCTTTCTTTCAAGAGTCCATAAAAAATTAAAATTATTAGGCCACAAAAAAAGTCAGTAAACTCAAAAAAAAAAAAAAAAAGAAATGGTCCAGACAAACTCTCTGATCATAATGTAGTAAAATTATAAACAAAACCGAAACCAAAAAGTGCATCAAATCTGAAAATGAAAAAGATACCCTTTTAATTAAATTTTGTCAAAAAAGTCAAAATTGAAATTGCATAATATCTTTACACATTATAATAAAAATACATCATACCAAAATTTGTAGGCTATATGTAAATTCATTCTTAGAGAAATACTTATAGTCCTAAATATATATCAATTTGCTATACATAAATGATATATATATTATCTTACTACAAATACAATATATAGGTATATATGCATATATACACATCTAACTCAAGAAACAAAACAAGCTGAACAACAAAATAAATCTAAGTAGAGCAAAAGAAAAGATGAATTTAAAAACACTGCATTGGGTAAATTAGAAAAATGAGTACAAATTAAAAATTACAGAGCTAGTTTTTTAGAGAAAAACAACAAACTTAAGAACAAAAATAATTCAGTGACAAAAGAGAGAGAGCACAACAAAACAAGTGCACAAAAAAACAAGAAATAAAGACTGGGAGAATTCTACTTGTTAATGAGAACAACTGGAACATATAGATAAAATATTTTTTAATAAAATCTGCTTTGAGCCATTGAAGAGGTAACAAAATTTGTGATTGAAGGAAAAATGATTTCAGCAAACCAAAAATTCTATACTGTCTACCTCAAGTCATTTCTCAATTCATAAGTGACAATGGACAAGATGAGAAACCATGAAGACAGCAACTCTCCATGCATAAAAATACCTGCACAAGAGATAAGTAAGCTAGGTGAGAGATCACAGTACCTGAGTGTAACACAGAAAACATATGCACTGAAGAGGGTAGGAAGAACAGCTTTACGTTACCTGCATCACCCCTTCCCCATACATAGGCAGCACATCATAGAGAGAGATAGATATCCTCCACTTGGAAAAAGAAAAGAAGTGAACACAAGACATTGTCTTGGATCCCAGCAACAGAACTGCCACAGTAAAACCCAGCATTGTATAGGCCCCCCACAGCAACAGATTCCAGCCCAATATCCTCACACTGAGCCAGTAAGCCTAACCTGGCAGTTAAGTTGGACTCCACAGCCTCAGGCTTCAGACCTACATGGCAGACTTGATCTCCAGTCCACACTGCCACCAGATCAAATTCACTGTTTCCAGGCTACAAACATCCCTCAGAAGCAGTCTGGCCCAATGACACTAGGCTTCAGGACTTCCCCAAAGCCAGGCCAGCCCCAGCAGCACTGGGGATTAGGCCCACTCCAACACTAGGCCAGCCCATGAGGGCACAGGTTTTAGGCCAATCCCCATGGATACAGGCTCCAGGCCCACCTCAGCAGATGCAATCAACATGTCCACCCAAGTGTATCCTTGCTCCAGGCTCACCCTCCTGCTGACCCAGGCACCAGATTATCCAGGCCAAGGACTCCAGTAGCAAGAAGTCCATCTGTGGACCATGCCAAATGACCTTTTCAGAATCTCTGGACAAGCTAACTGTTGAAGGGCTTTCCCAGACTAAGCCAATCTGTGAGGACTGAAATAGGTACCTAGGCCTTCAAATGTACAGATACCAATCCACAGCTACAAGGATTAAAAACAATGAGAGAAACAAGACCCGACCAAAGGGAAAAAACAAAGTGCCAATGAATAGGCCTAAAGATATAGAGATGTATGAACAGTCTGACAAATAATTCAAAGTAACTGTTTTAAGGAAGCTCAGCAAACTTTGCGAAAATAAACAATTCAATAAAATGAGAAAAACAAAAAATGACCAAAATTAAATTAATAGAAGTTAATTTTAATAATGGAAATTATTATTAAAAACATAAATGGAAATTCTGGAGTTGAAAAATACAGTAAATAAAGTGAAAAATGTAATAGAGAGTATTAACAGCAGAATTAATCAAGTGGAAGAAGGAATCTGTGAACTTGAAGAAAGGTTATTTGAAAATATACAGTCGAGAAAAAAAAAGAATAAAAATGAAGAAAGCTTACTGGATTTATGGGAAAGCATCAAAAAAGCAAATTTTTGAGCCATATGAATATAAGAAAGGGAAGAGAATGATAAAGGAGTAGAAAATGTATTTATAGAAAAAAATGGCAGAAATCTTTGTAAACCTGGAGAATTATAAATACCCAGGTAGAGAAAGGGCAAGGGACTTCAATAAGATTCAATCTAAACAAGACTACTTCAAGACCGAAAAGAAAAATCTTAAATAAGCAATTTAAAATTGCATCTCAAGAAATTAGAAAAAGAAGAACAAAGTCCAGTGTTAGAAGAAATTAGATAAAAATTAATGCAATAGAAAACAGAAAAATAAAAGATCAACAAAATGACGAGTTTGTTTTTTGAAAGATAAACAAAATTAACAAACCTTTAGTTAGACTAAGAAAAAAAAGAGAGAAGATAAAATCAGAAATGAAAAAGAGGCATTACAACTGATACAAGAAAAATACAAAGAATCATCAGAGACCATTATGAGCAATTACATGACAAATTTTTTTTTTCTTTTGAAACAGAGTTTCACTCTTTCACCCAGGCTGGAGTGCAGAGGGGCGCAGTTTGGCTCACTGCAACCTCCACCCCCCGGGTTCAAGCGATTCTGCCTCAGCCTCCCCAGTAGCTGGGATCATAGGTACCTGCTACCACGCCCAGCTAATTTTTGTATTTTTAGTAGAGATAGGGTTTCACCATGTTGTCCAGCCTAATCTTGAACTCCTGACCTCAGATGATCCACCTGCCTTGGCCTCCCAAAGTGCTAGATTACAGGCATGAGACACCATGCCCAGACAAAAAAAAAGTTTATAACCTAGACAATACTGATACATTCCTATACACATACAACCTACCAAGACTGAATTATGAAGAAAAAAAATCTGAATGTACCAACAAATAAGGAGATTTAATTAGTAATAAAAAAGTCTCCAATTAAAGAAAAGTGCAGATCCTGATGGCTTCACACTAAATTCTACCAAACATTTAAAGAACTAATTCAGTCTTTCTATAACTCTTCCACAAAATTGAAGAGGGACTATTTACAAACTTATTTTATGAGGCCAGCATTAATCTGATACCAAAACCAGATAAGAACACTATCAAAAAAGAGAAAGGAAAAATACAAGCCAGTATCCCTGATAAGCACAGACACAAAAATCCTCAATAAAGTACTAGCAAATTAAACTCAGCCACACATTAGAAAGATCGTTCACTATGATCCATGTTGGATTCATTCCAGGGATGCATGCATGATTCAACATACACAAATCAATAAATATGATACACCGTATTATCAGAATGAAGGGTAAAAGTCATGGAATCATTTCAATAGAAGCAGAAAAAGCATTTGACAAAATTCAACATTGTTTCATGATAAAAACTCTCAACAAATTAGGTATGGGAATGTACCTTAACACAAAAAGGTCATGCATGAGAAACCCACAGCTAATACTCAATGGAGAAAATTAAAAGCTTTCATCTAAGATTAAGATGAGAATTTTTACTCTTGCCATGTTTATTCAACATAGTACTCAAAGTCCAAGCCAGAGTAATTAAATAAAAGAAAATACACACAAATTGGAAAGGAAGAAGTTAGATTATCCTTGTTTGCAAATGACATATTATATAGAAAACCCTACAGACTCTACCGAAACATCTGTTAAAACTAATAAATCCACTCAGAAAAGTTGCAGGATACAAAATCAATATACAAAAATAAGTATGTTTCTATATGATAGTGAACTATGTGAAAAAGAAACCAATAAAGCAATCCTATTTACAATGGCTAAGAAAAATACTTAGAAATCAATTCAACCAAAAAAGTAAAGGATCTCTACACTGAAAACTATAAAACGTTGATTACAAAATTGAACAAGACACAAATGAAAACAAAGACATCCTGTGTTCATGAATTAGAAGAATATCATTAAACTTCATACTACCTGAAATGGTCTACAGATTCAATATAATTCCTATAAAAATATCAATATTTTCCACAGAAATAGAAATAACCATCCTAAAATATGTATGAAACCACAAAAGATTCCAGTTAGCCAAAACAATCTTGACTAAAAAGAACACAACCGGAGGCATTACATTACTTGACTTCAAAATATGCTACAAAGGTAGCAGCACAGACACAGACCAATGAAACAGAATAGAGAGCTCAGAAATAAATCTATGCATTTACAGTCAACTGATTTTAAACAAAGGTACCAAAAACACAAAATGGGAAAAAGACAGGCTTTTCAACAAATTGCTAGATCATATGGGAACTTCTTTTTTAATTTTTATTTTAAGATCAGGGATACATGTGCAGGATGTGTGGATTTGTTACATAGGTAAAAATGGGGGTTGGCTGTACAGATTATTTCATCACCCAGGTATTAATCCTAGTATCCACTGGTTATTTTTCCCACTTTTCTCCCTCCTTCCAACCTCCACCCTCCAACAGGCCCCAGTGTGTGTTGTTCCCCTCTGCGTGTACATATTTTCTCATCATTTAGCTCCCACTTATAAGTGGAAACATGTGGTATTTGGTTTTCCATTCTTGCATTAGTTTCCTGAAGACAATGACTTCCATCTCTATCCTTGTCCCTGCAAAGGACATGATCTCATTTCTTTTTAAGGCTGCATGGTATTCCATGCTGTATATGTACTATATTTTCTTCATCTAATCTATCATTGATGGGGATTTGGGTTGATTCTATGTCTTTACTATTGTGAATAGTGCTGCAATGAACATATGTATGCATATGTCTTTGTAATAGAATGATTTATATTCCTTTGGATATATACCCAGTAATGAGATTGCAGAGTTGAATGGTAGTTCTGTCTTTAGGTCTTTGAGGAATTGCCACAGTGTTTCCCACTATGGTTGAACTAATTTACACTCTCACAAATTATATCAAAGTGCTCCTTTTTCTCTACAACCTCACCAGCATCTGTTATTTTTTGACTTTTTAATAATAGTCATTCTGGCTGGTGTGAGATGGTATCTCATTGTGGTTTTGATTTGCATTTGTCTATGATCAGTGATGTTGAGTTTTTCATATGATTGTTGGCCACATGCATGTCTTCTTTGGAGAAGTGTCTGTTCATGTCCTTTGCTCACTTTTTAAATGGCATTACTAAAAAGGGAGCCAAGTGCTAATGTCCAAAACAATAGGAAAAAGCCCTCAAAAGCATTTCAGAGCTCTTAGAGACAGCCCCTCCCATCACAGGCCCAGAAGGCTAGAAGGAAAGAATGGTTTTGGGGAACAGGCCTAGGAAACCCCTGTCCTGCTCAGCCTTGGGACATTGCTCCCCACATCCTGGCTGCTCCAGCTACAGCTGTGGCTTAAAGAGCCCCGGGTACAGCTCAGGTCACCCTTCTGGAAGGCACAAGCCATAAGGCTTGGTGGCTTCCACATGGTGTAAAACACACAGAATGCAAGGGTGAAGGAGGCTTGATGGCTTCCATCTAGATTTCAGAGGCTGTATGAGAAAGCCTGGGTGCCCAAGTAGAAGGCTGCTGCAAAGATAGAGCCCTCACAGATAATCTCTACTAGGGCAATGACAAGGGTAAGTATGGTGTTGGGGCTGCCACACAGTCATCACTGGGGAACTGCCTAATGGAGCTGAAGAAGGTGAGTGCCACCCTCCAGACCCCAGAATAGTAGATTCATCAGCAGCTTGAACCCTATACCTGGAAAACAGACACTCAACTCTAGACCATCAGAATATCAAGCAAAGCCGCAGAAGCAGAGCTGCCCAAGGCCTCAGGAGCCCACACTTTGCACCAGTGTTCCCTAGATGTGGGACATGGAGTTGAAGGAGATTATTTTGGAGCTTTAAGATTTAATGACTGCCATGCTGAGTTTCAGACTTGTGTGGGGACTAACGACCTTTTCTTTTGGCCAGTTTCTCCCTTTCAGAATAGTAATGTTTACCCAATGCCTGTACTACCATTTTGTCTTGGGAGTAAATAACTTGTTCTGATCTTACAGGTTCATAGGTGGAAGCAGATGAGTCTCAGATGAGACTTAGGACTTTGGACTTGAGGCTAAAATGAGTTAAGACTTTTGGGGACTATTGGCAGAGGATAATTATATTTTGCAATGTGAGAAGGGCATTCAATTTGAGGGGCCAGAGGCAGAATGATATAGTTTGATTGTCTGTCCCCTCAAAATCTCATATTGAAATGTAATCCCCAGTGTTGTAGGTGGGGCCTGATAGGAAGTGTTTGGGTCATGGGAATGGATTCCTCATGAATGTCTTGATGCTGTCCTCATGATAGTTGAGCCTCATGAGATCTGGTTGTTTAAAAAGTTGTGACACGTCCCACTCTTTCTCCCACTGTCATCAATTGACATGCTGGCTCCCCATCACCTTACACCATGATTACAAGCTTCCTGAGGCCTCATCAGAAGCATATGCTGGCACCACGCTTCCTGTAAAGCCTACAGAACCATGAGCCGATTAAATCTCTTTTCTTTATAAATTACCCAGCCTCAAGTATGTATTTATAACAATGCAAGAATGGTCTAACACAGTGATACAGGTGTGTAATGCTCATTCTTTCTTCAGGGGCACAGTTTTGTGCCTTCTGTGAAGCTAATTCTGCTAAGAACCTTGACATGTCTTATATAATCTCTGCCTAACATTTCTTGGCAGCCACTCAGCTGCAACCTTCAGTAGTATTCCCTACATACTCTCTTTCTGCTTGGGTCTCCCTTTTTCAGACAGCCTTTTGGGCAGGACCTAACATAACTACTATCCCTAGCATCTACTCCTCCCATGGAAACTTACCCACTCTTTTCCAGGATATTTTCTGAATATAGCTTATGGGCTCAGGAATCATCCCTTCCTTCTTGCCTGCAGAAAGGGGAAGCTCCAACCATTTCCTGACTTCAGATGTCCTCAGGCCAGAGTCCAGCACAAGCTGATCTCCCTGAAAACTAAAGGGGTCAATCTCCAGTTCTCTCAAAAAAATGTATCACTTTCCCTTCTTCAGACATTCCCCTGCATTTCAGGGCCTTTTCCATTTGTCATTTCTCTTCCATGTGTCCCTTCCCCAAACTGTCCACTTCAGTGGGATATAAACCCAGTCAGTTTTATTGCAAAAAAAAAAATCCTTATTGCACTTCAGCAAGTCAGCAAACATCTGGGAATGTTTGTATGCCACATTCCACTTCTAGAAAATACCCCTTAATCTTTCCAAGTGTTCTCTTGCATCTCACTGACTTTTTTTTTTTTTTTAGAAATTGTCTCCCCCAAGTTGATTCTATACATCTGGTGGAGGGTCACAAAGCTTCCCAATACTGTGGTATTTCTGCAAAGCATCTCCTGTCAGCTTGCTCTTGTGGACCCAAGTGAGAGACAGGAGTAGAAAGTTGATTGTCCACTTTGGCTGCATCTTTTTAAATCTATGGAAATTTGTTTAGCAGTTCTCATTTAGAACCTGAGCACACTTATCACCCGATATCCTCAGCTTTGAGAACTGATCAATTCCTACCAACAGGATACCCCCGCTTCTGCATTGTTACACGAGTTTCTGTCGTCTCCTCTTATTCCATGAACTCTAGCTTTGCTTGCTTCCCACTGAATGTAAGCTGTTTCATGTCAGAGGACAGGCTTTCTAACTCTTCTGCATCCCCAATCTACTCTGAGCAACTATCACAAAGCTGGGTGCAAATTACTTGATTAATAAATATGTAATTACTTGTCATATTATTTTCACAGGTTGTAGGGCTTATAGGTTACTTGATTAATAAATTACCTGATTAACAAATTTCTTGAGTAATAAATATGTAATTACTTTCCATAGTATAGATTCATAACTTGAAAGTTAATGAAAGTTGACTGAATTCATTCCCAAGTTGCCCTGCCTATACTCCCAGACACCAATCCTTTCCTTACTGAGTTGCTGAGAAACACCCCATATATTCTGGTATAAGTCTGTACTCTTCTACCATCTGAAGGCCTGTTTTTGCTTCAGGAGTACTTCTGTGAGACACTCTGTTAATGAGTGTCTTTTGGTACCTTTGATACCTCTTTTGATACCTTTTTTTTGATACCTCCTTAAGGTCTTTTGATACCTCCTTAAGGTCTCTGTGAACCTCCTCTCTACTTTTAATTCCACCTGCCACTAGAGTCAACTCCAATTAATTGACAGGTATTAAGCACTTACTAAATACCTGTCCCTGTAATATAAGCAATGATGCTCAAATTATGGGAAATACAGATACGCAAGAAAATAATTGCTCCATATTTTAGTGAGTACAGAAAGTTACACAGATGAAGACATAATCAATTCTCATGGGTAAGACGATCTGACAGATTTCACAGCAGAAACAACATCCACAGTGGGCTTTGTATTAGCCTAGAAGATAAAGGGAGAGATCCTTCCAAATAAGAAAAAGGAATGTTTTCCCTAAGAAAACAAGAATCAAACTCCTTTTCCAGCCTCTTAACTTATGGCCCCAAATTTCCTCTCAAAAGAATTAAAAAGTTAAACTCAAAACTCCAAATACAAAAGCTACACATGTGAAAAAGACGACATAAAATCTGCTGTTTGTATATATCTATTTTGTCCTTGTGCCTATGTTTTAATTAAATGTAGATTAAAAAAAACACCCAAATGTTAATAAGGAAGTATATATTTAGCAAATCTATCGAATTGGAAAAAAACACAGTGTGTTCTCCAAGAATTATGTATTCCAGAATTGATAATTTGCCAAATTCTTTTAGACACAGTAAATAAGGAAATCAAGATATTTACCAAAATAAATGCAAGGCATATTATGCAGTGTCTCTGAAAACATCTTAGTTTGCCTTTTTCGGAAGCAATCTGAGTTGGCAGTGTTTTCAATTACTTAAAACAGCAAGATGCTGGGAACATTTCTCAGTTAAAGTGCTAAGTTAAAACATGTCAAGATTTTTCCCAAATCCAGAAAATCACTTTAGGATTTGCACAAGCAAATCCATATAATCCTCTTGACATTTAATCTGCCCAAATCAGTAGTAGAAGGGGAAGTGTCTTTACTTCTGTATCTTTCAACAATCGCTCAGCCTTCTGACCAGTAATTCTCAGCCATTGTTACTGAGGAATGAATGGATACACATCCCCAGGCTCCAGAACTGTAGTCTGAACCTTCACCCCCTCTCTTCCGAGAATAGCATATTGTTCTGAAGCCTTCTCTTTCTCTAAAAAATTAAAAAAGCATTTTTAAAATATTCCATATAAAACAATAAAAATGTAGCAAATATCAACGAAATGAACACTTCTGGGAGATATCCATTTCTCTTGTGACTTCCAGTAACCTCTCCAGCCACCTCCACCTAA
The DNA here is from genome assembly GCF_006542625.1 of Nomascus leucogenys. Classification (NCBI taxonomy): domain Eukaryota; kingdom Metazoa; phylum Chordata; class Mammalia; order Primates; family Hylobatidae; genus Nomascus; species Nomascus leucogenys. The sequence continues at coordinate 52,838,412 of NC_044399.1, forward strand.
TCCCAGTTGTACTCATTTGAGAAGCAGTGCTTTAGATTATAAAGAGATTTCAAAGCCCTCGTAATAATCATTACCATCGAATAGTGCTTCCTACTACATTAAAACCATCACCTCTTAATTCTCACAACTACCTTATGAAGAAGGCACTATTATTTACTATTTTTAATACCATCCTATAATAAAGAAACTGAGGTTGAAAATGTAGAACTTGCCCAAAGTAACCACTAGTGGTAAAGTCACCAAGTCTTAATTCCAAAGTCTATGGTCTTCACACCTTTTAATATCTCACTGTCTTTCTCATGGGTACGGCTTATAGCTTCAATTTAAAGTGTAAATTTTAGTTTTTGAGGGTATATTTTAGCCAGCGACATGTACATAATATTGATGTGAATAAATATCTGCCATGAGTTTTATACCTCCACTGTGTAAATACTATCGTACTCACTAGCCATCATGATAAATAAAATGTATATGACATTTCACTGCTGAAATGCACAAGAGGGCTCAGAAAAAGTGGGATAAAAGGGATTAGTAACCCAATTTTGCAAATAACAAAGCAGACCAAAAGTGATTGACTAGTTTTCCTAAGATCTTGCAACTAGTAGAAAAGGTGAATTTCTGCAACGAACAGGCACTTCCATAAAGCAGTTCTCAAAATATTTCCCCTTCTACCACATCTTAGCTACCATCTCAAAGCACAAAACTATAATAGAGCATTCTTCATCAGACATCCCCGTGTATTTTATGGTATTTTATATTTATTTCTCTTATATATGTGCGTGCTCCAGCACTGTCCATTTCCACGGGGTATAAACCCAGCCAGTTCCAGTACACAAAATTTTCTTATTGCAGTGCAAGAAAACAGGAAGGAATAGCCCCTCATTTTCACAACCCTCTGTTTACTTGAAATGGTCTCATAAAGTCAATGGCTTCATTGTTAAGTAGATCATATATTTTCATGGTAAAGAAATACTCTAATGGAAAGACATTTCCATAAACAAATAATAGCTATTACCAACAATGTATCATACAAGCCATGACTATACATTTCTAAGTACCAAAATTATTCAAGTCCTACCTAAAGAGCATAAATTTCTGAACCATTGATTACACAAGAGATTTCAATGGTCAGTCATCCAAAAGGCTTCCCAGCATTATATTCTATTGTGTTTACCTTCTTCCATCTTAGTTCTCTCCTTCCTTCTGTAGCCAACTATCTTCAAACAACTGACTTGACTCCCTGCTTTTCCCACGAACTTCCCACTTGACTTCTCTCTAAATAGTTACCTCCCTAAAACAGCTTTTTGTTGAATCACCAATGACCTCCATATTGCTAAAACCTGAAATCAATTAATGTTTGTATTGTTCATATTACCTCGCCTGCGAATAGCATTTGGCAATGTCAGTTATTACATCAACCTAGAAGCACTACTTTTCCTTGGCTCCCAAGGGAAACACTCACCTGATGTTTTCTCTCTACATCTTAGGCTTCCTCTGCAGATTCATCCATTTTTAACCACCATTAAAGGTTGGCATTCTTAAGGTTCACTCCTAGATGTTCCCTTCTCATGCTTTTTTTTTTTTTTTTTTTTTTGAAATGGAGTCTTGCTCTGTCCCCCAGGCTGGAGTGCAGAGGCGCCATCTCAGCTCACTGCATGCTCCGCCTCCAGGGTTCATGCCATTCTCCTGCCTCCACCTCCCGAGTAGCCGGGACTACAGGTGCCTGCCACCACGCCCGGCTAATTTTTTTTGTATTTTTAGTAGAGACGGGGTTTTGCCATGTTAGCCAGGATGGTCTCGATCTCCTGGCCTCGTGATCCGCCAGCCTTGGCCTCCCAAAGTGCTGGGATTACAGGCGTGAGCCACCGCGCCCGGCCCCTTCTCTACTCTTATAAGAAATGTCATAAACAACCAAATATTCTGAGACAAATTCATATCTGTAGGGTCAACCTATCCTTTAAGTTCCAGACTCACATGTCCAACCACCTACTTAATATAACACTTGGTTATGTTACAGGCACCGCATATCTAACATATCCATGATCAAACCTGTGATCTCTAACACCAAACCCCATCTTCTACCAGTAGTTGCAGCTTCTGTGAATACTTTATCAACCAGCCAGTTGCATAAGCTGGAATCTAGAAGTCATCTTGACATCACTTTCTCCCTCGCCCTACCTAGGTGTAACCCATTACAAAATATTGTCCATTTAACTTCTAAATATCTTACACATTTTTCCACTTCTTTCTGTCTCCATCACAATAGCTCAAGCTGCCATCTCTACCTGTACCAATGCAGTAACTTCCTAACTGTACTTCCTGCATACACCCTAGGCCCCTCTAATATTTTCCATACAATGGAGCCAGAGTAATCTTTGCAAAAACACAAATGTGATCACATCAAGTCCTATATTAAATTATCTGATGGCTTTTCCCTGTTCTTATGAAAAAGCCAAATCCTTATCATAGTTTAGAATGTCCTACATAGACCATGTAGGACATAGACCTCTGCCTCCATCTCCATCTTCACCTTGCATCAATCTTATCTTTCTTCTCACTTTAAGCACAGTTTTCTACCAGTCTTTGCACCTTCTGGCAACAGACTCTTTGGCCATTGTGTTTCCTCTACATGGAATGTTTATCACCAGCCCCTTCATCACCTTCCATACTCCCTTTCCACCAGGACCTCCTCAACATCCTTCAAACCTCAATTCTAGTATCGTATCCTCTAGGAAACCTTTTCTGAATATCCCCTCTACCCAAATACATGCAACCATAGGTCTTGATCATCTTGTTGTATGGCTTCCAGATACATTGATTTCTATCTTATTCTGTATCATTTCAAATGGCATGTGCCTTTGATTAATCCACACTTGGACTGTAAGTCAAATAGGGCACAGATCTTGTCCTTGCTTACCAGTGTCATCCTAGACCTTATTAAATAACTGGGTACGTATTTGATACTTAAAAATATCTGTTGGATGAATGAATAAATGAATGAATGAGACCTATAAACAACATATTAAAATCAAATATTTATTTTCAAACAATTTTTCCCACATCATGGGAATTTAAGAAGATTGATTTGTGATGCCTTTTTTTATTTTTAATCAATTATCCTGTAAGAATAGAATACATTCAGAATTATTTCAATAAGCTTAGAACTGAGTTTAAAATATAAGCAATGGCCAGGGGCAGTGGCTCACGCCTATAATCGCAGCACTTTGGGAGGCCAAGGCGAGCAGATCACGAGGTCGAGAGATCTAGACTTCCCTGGCCAACATGGTGAAACCCCGGCTCCACTAAAAATACAAAAATTAGCTGGGCGTGACGGCATGTGCCTGTAGTCCCAGCTACTCAGGAGGGTGAGGCAGGAGAATGGCTCAAACCCAGAAGGCAGAGGTTGCAGTGAGTAAAGATTGTGCCACTGCATTCCAGCCTGGGCGACAGAGTGAGATTCTGTCTCAAAAAATAATAATAATTATATATATATATATATGCAACGTGGGATGAGGACATAGAGGGGTTGTATAAAACTTGCTCAGATTATTTAAAATTTTACATTTTTCACGCATGTGCCTCAGTTTTCCAGGAAACCTTCTCTTACCTACACCATTCCCAATTCAGTGAAGAACAATTAGAAAGCCTAGGAATTTCATGTATTGTGCACCAACTAGGCTTCAGTAAGGTAGTCAGATTCTAATAAGAAATAATCCTTCCTTGCTCCTAATCTAGGAAGGGAGGTACAAAACTGAGTTCATATCCGTAGGACCAAATAGCATATTCAGAAAATATAAATATTTTAAGAGAAAAAGAGAAATAACTCAATAAAAAAAGAGTAGAGAATAACAATAGATAATTTCATGAAAACTAAATCTGAAAGACAGACACATCTGCTTAAAGATGGCCATGGCCTAATCTCTCCTTAACCACATAATTCCAGCCCGCTCCTAGAAACTGACCTGCTTAACTGCTGTTCAGCTGCTTTCAATTATTATCTGGCTAAGTTTGATCTCTAATTATTTTGTCAGTGAAGGAAACATGGAAGCCCCAAGTCTGAAGCAAAGAGACAACTCTTTTTCTTGATACTTTTGCCCCAGAACGATGCCAAGACGAAGACAGATTTAGTGAGGCTCAACACATAATTTTGGAAGAAATGGGGATTTTCCCCCAAAAAAATCAGAACAATCTTACTTTTGCAAACTTTACAGAAATATACGATCACAGGAACACATTGCTAGGACCCCACCCCCACCCTACCCCAGAGCTTGGGAAGATGCTCTGAAGGTTCAGCTTCCTTCAGCTCAAGGCAAATTCTCCTCTGGTTCAGATACTGCATTTGCTGTTTAGTTTGTGACTAACCTACCTCCCCCTGTACAATGGAACCCAGTCTACTTAACCTCTCAACACTCCATCCTTCTGGACCTAGAATAATTGCCTAGTTTTTGCCTGTGCCTTGTTCTCCCCCGAGTCAGCCTTGTGATAACTCAGCATGCTGCGTGTGCCCCTTGACATTTGTGCTTCTCTCTCCCAGTCTCATGATGGCTTTCCTGTTAGTGGATCCCATGCTGGTCCCCTCTGGCACACAGATACCATGTTATCACACTGGCCCCTCTAATATCTTCCTGTATCCTATTCCACTTCCAATATTGTGCTCTTGTGTTTTCTTTTTTTAAGCCACATCTAATTGCAAAACTTTACTGAAAAGTTGCAATTACTCATCATAACTTGGTCTTATGTTAAATATCTCCATTCCCTTTCCATACCGCATATGAACAATTCTCTAAGTATATTATTCCTCATAAGCCTCTTCAGTGTCTCTGCAGTATCCTTAATTTGTGACACTTCAGTATGAATACAGTGTTCCTGCCTGAGAAAAGTTAAATACAAAAAGGAACATGGGGGCCAGGCGTGGTGGCTCACGCTTGTAATCCCAGCACTTTGGGAGGCCGAGGCGGGCGGTCACGAGGTCAGGAGATCGAGGCCATCCTGGCTAACATGGTGAAACCCCGTCTCTACTAAAAAATACAAAAAAAAATTAGCCGGGCGTGGTGGCGGGTGCCTGTAGTCCCAGCTACTCGGGCGGCTGAAGCAGGAGAATGGTGAACCCGGGAGGCGGAGCTTGCAGTGAGCCGAGATTGCGCCACTGCACTCCAGCCTGGGTGACAGAGTGAGACTCTGTCTCAAAAAAAAAAAAAAAAAAAAAAAAGGACCATGGATTTCCCTCCCTGTCCATTAACTATTAATAACATTTGTACAATACTAGTACTACATTAGCAACTCATCATCATGCCTAATCCATCTCCAGGATCATTTCTTTCCTGTTTTCCTGGAACATACTTATTCTCCATTTTCTGATCACACAGTATGGTCCTTATTTTTTTAATTTCTAAACTTGATGCTTACAATGTCACTTTGTTTCAACCTAACTCTCCAACTCTACAAAATAACTTTTAAATCACCATCCTGCCTTACAAGGTGCTGACTTTTTCAAACATAGTCCCATTTACATCGACTATTAACTTGTAAATATTATGAGGTAAATTATAATTATGATTCATATATTTTCCCATAAAAAGACATTTTTCAAGGGATAGGAAACGGTCTGACACATTCCCTAATGTCCCACATCTCACTGATTCTAGTGTTCAGCTGACAGAGGATCGCAGTGCTTATTTTATAGAACACCTTTTTCTTCTTGCTGCCAATTCTTTTGAAAAGGTGCTCTGCATGCACTGCCCACCCATTTCACTCTCAGTCATATGTCAAACCACTTCAGCCTGGCTTGCACTCTTACCAGCTTTCTGCAAGGGCTTTCTGAAAGGTCAGCATTCACCACCTAATTGGATAAGTGGCCTTTTCTTTGGTCTTTAGTTCACATAACTCTGTCGCTTTTTGGCACTACTGATAGGCCTTCCATTTTAAAAGTATCTCTTCTCTTGCTTTTCTTGACAATCCTACATCCTATTTTGTTTTGTTTTGTTTTTAACCTGACTTTTTTTCTTGGTCTCCAACATGGTATCCTCTTTCGAAATATTGCTTGTACTAAAATTCTACAATGAGGCCACTTCCTTTATTCTCTGCTTTGTCTCCTCAAGGGATCACTTTCACTGCCATGACTTCAACAATCACCTGTACAGTGATGACTCACAAGGTGTTTATCACACTGGCCTCATCCTGAGCTTCAGACCTATAAGTCCCTCTACCTAAAAGTAATACAGGCAGCTTAATATCTTTCCACCAAAACTATTCTCTCTGCTATATTAATCTTCAAAATAAGGCTAATAACTGTACTTATTTTGTAGAATTATTAAGGCAATACTAGCTGCTATAACAGATAAACCCAGAAATCTCAGTGACTTCACAAAACAAGAATTTATCTCTCACTCCCTTTAATTTCAATGGCAAGAGGGAAAAAAATGTTGTAATGCTCTGCCCTTCTTTATCCATTTATTCAGGGACTCAGGAAAGAAGAAAAACATGCTGTCTATATATAACACATCCTAGGCAACAGTCTCAAATGTCAGACAAAAAACTAAAAGAAAGAGGATTTCCTAAAAGCTCTTGTTTTTATGGGCTAGACCTAGTAATAGTTTATATTACTTCAGCCAACATTTCTTCTGGGGGAAAAAAAAATTGGTCACATGGCCTAATTGCAAAACATGCTGGAAAATATAGCCTACCTCTGTGCACAGGAGGAAAGGAAAATGAGTTTGGTGAACAGGTAAGATTAAATTAACAGATATTTGCCAGATAGCTGCCACTTAGCCTGATACATAGTGACACAACTGTTGGCCTATCATACATTTGTTCAGCCATCTAAGTTAGAATTCTCAGAGTTGTCTTTTTTCACTATCCCATGTCCAGCTGTGGCTACCAGGTCATGCAATTCTATTTTGCAATTATCTCTTAAATGTAAATATTTCCCCCCATTTAAACTGCCTTGGCTAAGTGGTTCTGAACATGGTCTTGAAAAGAGGATCTCCTGGCATTTTTTAAGTATTAAATTAAATCTTTACAGGATCAACATTTTATTAAAGCTTTCAATGCAATTCTAATCCGAATGGGCAGTTAAGGGTGAGAAATGCTGCTGTAATCCAACCTCTTCTTGCCATACCCAGAATAATCTCACTGAAGCACTGATTTCATCATGACATTCTATCAGGGGAAATTCAGCCCCCGATATTTCACGTAGGTTCTTTTCTATTTTCCCTAAATGTCAGCTGGTCTGAGAAATAAAGGGAAAGAGTACAAAAGAGAGAAATTTTAAAGATGGGTGTCAGGGGGAGACATCACATGTCAGCAGGTTCCATGATGCCCCGAGCCGTAAAACCAGCAAGTTTTTATTAGTGATTTTCAAAAGGGGAGGGAGTGTATGAATAGGGTGTGGGTCACAGAGATCACATGCTTCAAAAGGTAATAAAATATCACAAGGCAAATGGAGGCAGGGCGAGATCACAGGACCACAGGACTGGGGTGAAATTAAAATTGCTAATGAAGTTTCAGGCACGCATTGTCATTGATAACATCTTATCAGGAGACAGAGTTTGAGAGCAGACAACTGATCTGACCAAAATTTATTAGGCGGGAATTTCCTCCTCCTAATAAGCCTGGGAGCACTGCGGGAGACCGGGGCTTATTTCATCCCTTATCTACAACTGTAAAAGACAGACGTCCCCAAAGCGGCCATTTCAGAGGCTTCCCCTTAGGGACACATTCTCTTTCTCAGAGATGTTCCTTGCTGAGAAAAATAATTCAGCGATATTTCTCCTATTTGCTTTTGAAAGAAGAGAGATATGGCTCTGTTCCACCCAGCCCACAGACAGCCAGACTTTAAGGTTATCTCCCTTGTTGCCTGAACATTGCTGTTATCCTGTTCTTTTTTCAAGGTGCCCAGATTTCATATTTTTTAAACAATTTGTACAGTTAACGCAATCATCACAGGGTCCTGAGGCGACATTCATCCTCAGCTTACGAAGATGATGCGATTAAGAGATTAAAATAAAGACGGGCATAGGAAATCACAAGGGTATTGATTTGGGAAGTGATAAGTGTCCATGAAATCTTCACAATTTATGTTCAGAGATTGCAGTAAAGACAGGCATAAGAAATTATAAAAGTATTAATTTGGGGAACTAATAAATGTCCATGAAATCTTCACAATTTATGTTCTTCTGCCATGGCTTCAGCCGGTCCTTCCATTCGGGGTCCCTGATTTCCCACAACAACATTCCTTTGCTAAAAAATTGTTTCTGGGCTGGGCGCAGTGGCTCATGCCTGTTATCCCAGCATTTTGGGAGGCCAAGGTAGGCGGATCACGAGGTCAGGAGATCGAGACCGTCCTGGCAAACATGGTGAAACCCCATCTCCACTAAAAACACAAAATTAGCTGAGCATAGTGGTGCATGCCTGTAATCCCAGCTCCTCGGGAGGCTGAGGGAGAATATCTTGAACCTGGGAGGCGGAGACCGTAGTGAGCCGAGATTGCGCCACTGCACTCCAGCCTGGAGACAGAGCTAGACTCCCTCTCAAAAAAAAAAAATTGTTTCTGAACTTCCATTATCTAAAGCAAGGTATGCATATTTGAATGAGTCTGCAAGGATGATACACTAACGAATTTAAATGTTTATTTGTATGTTTTATTTAATGCTACTTTAATTTGATCATTGTGTAAGTTTTGTAACTTACAAAATTTATTAATACAGTAGAATCAAGGCATTTCCTTAAAATTTGTTGCTGACTGTGCATTCTCTAATGCAGTGGTTTCTGATGTAGAATGTAAATACCTCACTGATATGCACTCAGAAAAAAATCTGTTGAATATAAATTTTGTTTAGCAATTGTATAAGTCAGGGTTCTGTAGAGAAACAATCAAAAAGACATGTGTGTATATTACATGTTTTGATACATATATCACATATATGTGTGTACATATATATCAATATAGAGATATCTCTATATATATCATATAGAGATATCTCTATATATCAATATAGAGATATATCTCTATATATACACTATTGTCAATAGTATATATACTGTATATTATATATATACAATTGTCAATAGTATAAATATCTATATAGATCTAAATAGATATAGATCTATATCTATATCTAGGTATATATATATATATATATATATAGAGAGAGAGAGAGAGAGAGAGAGGGAGTTATTTTAAGGAATTTGTTAATGCAGTTATGAAAGCTGGCAAGTATAGGCTGGCACGGTGGCTCATACCTGTAATCCCAGCACTTTGGGAGGCCAAGGACAGCAGATCACCTGAGGTCGGGAGTTCAAGACCAGCCTGACCAACATGGAGAAACCCCGTCTCTACTAAAAATATAAAATTAGCCGGGCATGGTGGCACATGCCTGTAATCCCAGCTACTCAGGAGGCTGAGGCAGGAGAATTGCTTCAACCCGGGAGGCAGAGGTTTCAGTGAGCTGAGATTGCGCCATTGCACTCCAGCCTGGGCAACAAGAGCAAAACACCGTCTCAAAAAAAAAAGAAAAGAAAAAGAAAGCTGGCAAGTATAAAATCTACAAGATAGGCCAGTAGGCTAATGGCCCAGGGAATGCCAATGCTACAGTTCAAATCTGAAGGCTGTCTTTTAGCAGAATTCCTTCTTGTTAGTCTTTGTTCCATTAAGGCTTTCAACTTACTGAATAAGGCTCACCAAATTTTGGAGGACAATTTGCTTTATTCAAATTCTGTCAATTTAAATATTAATCTCATCTACAAAACATTCTCACAGACACATCCAGATAATGTCTGATTAACCCTCACAACAATGCAATAAAATGTGGTAAAACTAAAGAAAAGTCAAATAAAGTATAAAAAAACTTTCCACCTCTAGTTTGGGGGCTAATGGAAGAAAGATCAGGAAAAGCACCTAAGGAGCTTCTAAAATTCGGATACTCTTCTTAAGTGGAAGCTGAATACACAGGTGTAATTATATTGGTGGAGGGGTGAGGGTGTCAGTAATTTACATATATAGAGGAATCTTTTAAATATGTTCAATATTTAATAAAAATGAATTTTAACAATCCAATCCAACCAAATTTAACATTTTAATTCCATCCTATTAACATCTGCTCCTCTTTCTCCCAAGCTCCGGCCGAGTCATGTTCAGTTTGGCCCCCTCACTCTTGTTTATTTTAGCTCTCTTACTCAGTTTTGTTATTCCATTCTCTCCTCATTCTTGCAGGCCTCCTTGCTTTTCTTCAACCATGCCAAGAATGTTTTCACTCCATCATCCTAGCCCTTGTCATTCCCTTTCTCTGGAAGCTCTTCCTCAGCTACAAGCAGTCTCACTCACTCACTTCACTTAGGTCTCTGATCAAACGTTCCCTCTTTACCTGGAACTTCACCATCCCTCTTAATCCCCTTACTTTGTGCATTTTCTTCATTGCTGTTATCACCTGATGTGCATTTTCTTCATTGCTGTTATTACCTGATGCATATAAGTATTCATTCACCTTCTTCCACCAATAAAAATGCAAGTATAACAGCAGAGACTTTGTTTTGTTAGGTGATATAACCCAAGCACCCAAAACAAAGCCTCATACTTACTAAACCATCAATAAATATTTGTGTAATGAATTAATACTATTTATCAATTTTATAGAGAAAAATTCTGATGGAAGTTAGAGAAATTCTCACCTATGGCTTAATATATACAGTAAAAATTGATAAGTTTGCAAGAAGATACTGACAAACTGTTACTCAAGGGGGAAATTTTAACACAGATCTCTCCATAATGTATAAGAGAAATTTAAAAACAGGCCAAATAGCAGTCCTAACTGCAAGATCCCGGAGTGGTTTTCAGGTTTAAATGTCAGCATAACTTACAAAACACAATTGGCTTATTCTTCACCATGTTTAATTAGCATAGAGAAAGGATGCAGGACAGGGAACAAATGAGTAGCACGTCAGCAACATGACGAGGTCTCAGACATGTGGAATCAGCTTCTGATGTAGCTCATTACTGCACAGGGAAAATTTTGATTGGGAGACATGACAAGAAATTGACATAAGTGAAGATCACAGTAGAACACAGAAACCTCAGGCCAGGACCCCTTGCTTAAATCACGTGCTAATCTGCTAGCTCATAGGAGATGATCACCTAGATCATAGCTAGATCTGATTTTTTTTTTTAGGACTGCAAAATGTCATAAATTATAGATTACATAGGAAATAATTCTAAGCATACTTACATACATCCTTGGATCAAAAGTAACACAGAAACCCCAGCAAGACACCATCACCTATTTCCAACCCTTCACTTAATACTGCACAAATTTGTCAGAGAATTATAGCTTTGCATTAACTCTTTTCCTCTAAATTTCAATAAACTGTCTATTGAATATATTTAGAATCCTATAACCAACAATTAGATAATGCACACTCATACCAAAGACTCTTGGAACATTTCTAAAAATTCACATTTTAAGCCACAAAAATATTCCCAAAATACCAAAAATCAGTATTATACAGACTAAGTTCTTGTCCATAACGCACTTAAGTTAGCAAACAGTAACCAGAAAGCAATTTTGAAAGTTCTTATTGTGAAATCTAAAACACTCTGCTAAATAAGCCATAGGTCCAATAAATCATAACACAATTTATAAAATATGTAAAACTGATCATTAATGAATGTGCTATATATAATGAAACCTAAAAGTTATAGCCAAAGTGGCATTTAAGAGAAATTTATAGCTTTAAACTATGTTAAAAAACAAAACAAGAAAACTAATAGTGATAAGTATTTCTTCCCATGTATTCAGTCTTCCTATACATTATACCTGGGGAACCCGTTCTGCTGCAGTCAGACCTTTGGTCTCCTCACTGTAGGTGACATCCATACTGATTATGCCTAACAGTTGATATGGTGAATCCATCTATGCCACTGAAGTTTCATCTCCAGTGGATGAAGATGTGATCTCTTCCTTACTTCAATTACTGTAAAAACTTGGAGTGCACATAAAACATATATTTACCTATATACTTAAAAAAATAACTATCAGGGAGATAGCATAGTATATAATGGCTACATATATTGACAATGGTATATAATGGCTACATACTTAGAACTGCTATCAAAATGAGGAATGAATGAGAAAAAAACACATATGAAACAGAACCTCATTTATTGCGTTTAGATATTAAATGAGAGTGTACAGTAAAAAATTTGACCTTGCCCAACAAGAAGTCTAGCTTTGCTCTCAGCCTCTGGAAGTCAATCTATTTCATACTTGATAGGAACATTGTTATTATTTAGGGTTGGGGGGCTGACCACACCAGGATGGAGTTGGTCATACACGATAATCTTAGGATATAGACTGGCTATGGCAGGAAAATAAATTGTAGGATTTAGGGTGGGGGTTTGGGGGTCACACAATATGAGTCATCCTGAAGTTTGAAATTGACCATGTCAGCAATCAGTCAATTAATCATATCTACGTAATGGAGCTCCAATAAAAATTGTGAACACCAAGACTTGGGTGGGTGTCACTGGTTGGCAATGCCCCATGCACATGGTCACACGTCAATGTCAGAAGAACAACATAACCTGAAGACAATAAAAGCTTCATGTCTGGAATCCTTGCAAACCCTTCTTTACATGCCCCTTCTTTGGCTTATTTTTATCCTTTTCCCGTAATAAACTAACTGTGAATATAACAGCTTTCAGTGAGTTCTGTGAGTTTTTCTAGTGAATTATCAAAGCTGAGCATGGTTTGGAGAACCCTTCAATCTTGCATTTGGTATCAAAAGTAAGGGTTGTCTTGTATGGACTCTTTCCTCCAAATTTGTAGTTGGACCCTAACTCCTTGCAGTTGGTGTTGGAAGTTTTGGCAGACTTGACATTCTAGAAGACCATGCCCTCATCCTTTGCAGTTTGGTCAATTCTAAGTAGGGAGTAAAAAAGATAATACTGCATATGAAATGTTGGATGCAAGGAATGATGGGACAACAAGCTGACAAGCTAATTTCAACATTTTGTATAGTATATACAAACATGGTATATACTATATATGTGGTATATATATAACCAAATGGTATAGTATATAACCAAAAGACAATAGGCTTTGTCTTAATCCATTCGGGCTGCTGTAACAGAAATGCCAGGGATTTTATGTCTTAAACATCAAACATTTGTTTCTAACAGTTCTGGATACTGGGAATTCCAAGATCAAGGCACTAGCAGACTTGGTGTCTGGTAAGAGCCTCCTTTCTGGTCCATAGACAGCGAACTTCTCACTATGTCCTTACATGATGGAAGAGGTGAGTGAGCTCTCTGGAGTCCCTTTTAAATGGGCTCTGCCCTCATGACCTAATCATCTCCAAAAGGTCCCACTTTCTAATATCACTTTGGGAGTTAGGATTTCAACATGAATTTCGGGGGAGGGGGCATGTGGCACATAAATATTCAGTCCATAACCTATCTCCTCCCGAGAGACAGAAAGGAGTATAACAAAATTATAAAGCCCAATTTAAACATATAAATAGACAGGTGTGGATGTAGACAGAGATACACAGATGATATAGCAAGTACATGAAAGCAACTAAAGTAGTATATACACTGCATTATCTATTTTATTTCTGGAAAATAAAACTGACATAAGTGTGGATGTCATATATGATGAGAAATTCGTGAGAAAGAAACAAAAAAATAGAAGAAACTCATTGATTACCTTTAGCTATTAAATGACAGTGTATAGTAAATACTTTTGCTTTGCCCAATAAGAGGCCTGTCTTTTCCCTCAGCCTCTGGGATGCTATCTATGTCATACCTGAATAAAGCACCTGAATCCAGTGTCCGTGTAGAGCTGATATGTTTTCAAGTGTCCCCGAAATCTTTAAGAGAGTTTATTATTATACATAGGCTACAAAGAAAGCCTCAAGAGAGTAAGTCACAAAGAATAGAAATAATACAAATAAAATTCTCTGTCCATAATGCAGTGGACCTGCAGGCAAATAACAAAAACTTTTAAAGGCCCTTCCACCTGATATTAAAAAATAAAACCAAACAAAAACACCGTAACTCGGATCCCAGGAGAAATACAAAATAAAATTGCAGAATTTCTTCAAAATAACAATGAAAACAATACATGTGAGAAATTATGAAAACAACTAAGATAGGCAATGAAAGAAATTTTCTGGAATTAAATGTCTATTTGACAAAAAATAAAAATTGAAAGAAAATGTATTGCATAATCAATTCAGAAAGCTAGTGAGAGAAAACCCAGAAAAGTAAAGCAAATGAAAGGAGGACTCAAAAAATACTTAAAATATTGGCTTTATAGAGTAAATATAACATCAATCCACAAATCTGAAAAAAAATTCATCCCAAAATACAACTGCTGAAGAACTTAATTTGTGAATATCAATGCAAAAAAATCTTAAATTGGTGAGCAGAATCCAAGAGCATATTAAAAATTAATACATCATGAAGTATAATTTAGTCCCAGAGTGCAAGGCAGTTTATATTAGGAAATACACTGCTGATTCATAACATTAATAGAGCTAATGAGAAAAATCATATTAAATCTCCATACATATCAAAAATTAGATATTTAACAAAATTCAACATTTACCCATATTAAAAGAATGCTCAATAGAATAGGATATGTAATTCCTAGCCCAAAGCCAGTGATTTTTCTTCATGGAGAAGCATTACAGATTTTCACAGTAAAACCAGAAACAAGAAAAGAAAGCCCACTACAGACAATCCCCAACTTGCAACGGTTGCACTTATGATTTCTCAACTTTGTGATGATGCAAAAGTGATATGCACTCAGTAGAAACCGTACTTTGAGTCCCCATACATCCATTCTGTTTTTCATTTCCAGTATAGGCTACAGTATAGGCATACCTTAGTTCATTGTGCCTCACTGTATTGTGCTTACAGATATTCCAAGTTTTTATAAATCCAAGGTTTGTGGTAACCTGAGTCGAGCAAGTCTATCCCCAACAGCAGGTGCTCACTTCATGCTCTTTTAGAATTACGGTATGTACTTTTTTTTAGACATGTTATTGCACACTTACTACACTAGAGTACCATGTACACATAACCTTTATATGTGCTGGGAAATCAAAAACTGTGTGAGTCTCATTTTATTGTGATATTCACTTTATTGCAATGGTCCAGAACTGAACCCACAGTATTTCTGAGGTATGCCTGTATGGTATTCAATAAATTACAAGAGATATTCAACACTTTATTATAAAGCAAGCTTTGTGTTTGGTGATTTTGCCTAACTGTAGGCTAGTGTAAGTGTTGTGAGCACACTTAAGGTAGGCTAGACTAAGTTATGATATTCAGTAGAGTAGATGAATTAAATGCATTCTCAACTCACAATGGGTTTACTGAGATGTA
The DNA here is from genome assembly GCF_006542625.1 of Nomascus leucogenys. Lineage (NCBI taxonomy): Eukaryota > Metazoa > Chordata > Mammalia > Primates > Hylobatidae > Nomascus > Nomascus leucogenys. The sequence goes on from NC_044399.1 coordinate 52,853,794, forward strand.
ACCCCATCATAAGTCAAGGAGCACTGATATTTCCATTGCTATTTAGTATTATGTTGCAAGTATTAGCCAATGAATGTTGACAAGAAAAATATTGAGGAAATAAAAATTAAAGTAGTAAAACTATTTCTGTGCAGATAGTGTAATATATATTTAGAAAACCCTAAAGAATCAACAAAAACTACAATAAACAATTTTAAAATTTAATAAAGTAGCAGGTAATTAAATTAATTTACAAAAAACAGTATCTGCCTATACTTTCAAAAATAGGTGAAGGATACAATGGAGGATTCCATTTCCATTTACAGGGGAAAAAAGAAAGTATGATGAAAATGGATCAAGTGTATTTAAATCAATGAGTTTATAATGATACAAAAATATAACTTTAAAATATCACTTTTCTTCTTTAGAGAAGGCTATGAACTAGTTCATTATTTGGAACACTGGTAACTAGAAAGAGGAAATCAAGCAATTATTCTGCCTTGACTTGATGACTGTATTTCAGAGTAGCCAAATATTTGATAAGAAGCAATGATAGAAAAAGATCTAGGTAAAGATCTTCAACGGCTGCTAACATCCTGCACATAAAAAAAAAGAAGTAACAAGACACATTTTGTACATCTGAAGAAAGTAAACAACAGTACCTGCTATGGGCTGAATGTGTTCCCCCAAACTCATTTTTTAGAACTTAAATCCCAATGTGATAGTAAAAAGGTGCAAGGCCTTTAGGGGATGATTAAGTCAAGAGGGCAGAGCCTGCATAAATGGGGTTAGTGATGCTATAAAAGGACTAAAGGAAACTAGGTAGACACTTCTTATCCTTCAATCTCTTCTGCCATATGAAGATGCAACATTTATCCCCACTGGAGGATGCAGCAACAAGGTACCATCTTGGAAGAGGAGGCTGGGTTCCCATTGAACACCAATCCTGACAGAGCCTCGATCTTGGACTTCTAACCTCCAGAACCATGAGCATTAAATTTCTGTACTTTATAAATTACCCCACCTTGAGTATTCTGTTACAGCAGCAATAAAAGACTAAAACACCACCTATGAAGTAGTGTTACTAAAATATATCAAACCTAAATTTAATTAAGTCTCTAGATCTAAACAACAATTTACAAAAGATTCAGGAATCAGAGCAACATGTAACCACCACCTTAGGGATGCAATCAACAAAACCCACTCCATATACAAACTGCCCAGTTGCTTCAAAAACGACCCAAAAAGAAAGAAATGCAAGGCCAGGCACGGTGGCTCACGCCTGTAATCCCAGCACTTTGGGAGGCCGAGGCGGGTGGATCACCAGGCCAGGAGATCGAGACCATCCTGGCTAACACGGTTGAGACCTCATCTCTACTAAAAATACAAAAAATTAGCCGGGCGTGGTGGTGGGCACCTGTAGTCCCAGCTACTCAGGAGGCTGAGGCGGGAGAATGGCGTGAACCCGGGAGGCGGAGCTTGCAGCGAGATGAGATCATGCCACCGCACTCTAGCCTGGGTGACAGAGCAAGACTCCATCTCCAAAAAGAAAAAAAAGAAATGCAAGATAAAAATCACACAGAAAAAGGAATCCTTTAGCAGACTTGAGCATATGCTAATTAGCTTTAGCTATTATGCAATGTATACATATATGAAAACATCATGTTGTATACCATAAATATGTGCAAATTTTGTGAAGTTTTTTTTTTTTTTTTTTTTTTTTTGAGACAGAGTCCGGCTCAGTCGTGCAGGCTGGCTCACTGCAACCTCTGCCTCCGGGACTCAAGCCATTCTCCCACTTCAGCCTCCCGAGTAGCTAGGATTACAGGCACCCACCACCACACCCGGCTGATTTTTGTATTTTTAGTAGAGATGGGGTTTCACCACGTTGGCCAGTCTGGTCTTGAACTCCTGACCTCAGGCAATCCGCCCACCTTGGCCTCCCAAAATGCTGGGATTATGGGTGTGAGCCACAGCGCCTGGCCATCAATTTTTAAAAAAATAATAAAGAGGGAGGTAAGGTTCTCACTAGAAGACAGAGAGAGACACAGACAGACACACACACCCCTGAGAGAGAGACCTGAGAGACATATTAACCAATTGCAATGTACGGATGTTACTTATGTCCTATGTCACATAAACCAAAAATAAACAGAGACAAAAATTTGAACACTGGGTATTTTATTATTATTTATGGCACAATAAATATAATGTGGGGTTTCTTTGCTGTGATAATGTTGAAGGTATGTTTGTAATGAGTATTTGTTATTTAGATTATATTATAATATTAGCAATAGCCAATGTATATTGATAGAATCTCTGGGACTTGCTACAAAATAACCTGGGGGTTAGAAGCCAGGAAGTTGCAGGGGAAGTTAATAATTGTTGAGGCTGGATAAATAGTTCATTATACTGTTCTTTCTACTAATGTATATGTTGTAAATTTCCGAATATATAAAGTCTTTGTAAATAAAGAAAACCTAGATAAGTAACTCACTTTACTTAAGTTTGTGAAATGAATGTGAGGAATCTGTAGCTTCTTATGTGTGATTAAATAATTCTTTTTCTGAAAATTTTACTCGAATTGTCCTGTTCTCTCTCGATAACAAGAAGCTAATTGAGATTAAGAAGTTAGCAAAAAAAAAAAGCAGCATTCTCAAGAAAAGCCAAAACAATTTTAGGAATTCAATTTTAGGAATTAAAGTTTTACATTGTCACAGACTCCTGTTTTATAATAGCTATTTCAATACCTTCTTTCACATATTTCCCCATTTATATGCCCCTGTCTTTCCATCAAGGCCCCATTAAAGCCAACACCTGTGGAGACATTACTTCTGCTCATTTTTAGTGTACCCATGAACTCTATCCCAAACTCCTTCTAAGGACAAGTAATGTGAAATCTTAAATCATAATCAAATAATATTTTCAATGCTTTTAAACCTCTATGTGGCATCAAAATGTTTTGTTTATGTATCTTGTAATAGAGAAGCTTCAACACAACTCTTCTGCAGAAATATCACACCTTCAAGAAATTAAAGCGAAATCAAAATGACTACCTTTGTTTTCAAATATTGTAAATGGCAATATTATTCATGTGAGATCGTCATACATTTTGGCGATTCAGATGCTAAAGGAGGGTAGCCACCTCTTTAAAGCATTTCTACACCTTAAATGCTCAAGGGCAGCACCAGCTGTAGTCACTTGATTGCAGCAATGGGATGTGCTCTCTCTGAAGTTTAATACAGCACCTGCTCAAAGGTCAAGCCAAGTTGACCACACATTCTGCTCCTCCTATCTTTTGCTTTGAAGACAAGTGTATACGAACAATTTATTTTTTTAATGTGCTTTAACAAATTTGAGACAAGATTCTAAACTTCTTTTACTCACTTTCTTTAATGTATTTTAACGTCTTTTTAGGTATCTTTCCTCTTTTGGGGGAGTCTAAAATGTGCTCTCTGTCAAAGCTGCAAGGGTTTTTTAGCAGTATATTTTTTTCTTCCTAGTTGTACAGATCAAATTTCTCTCACTGAAGGACAAATTCTGAGAAGAGAGAGAAAAGACACAGGATGTCCATCTCTGTCCTGCTACTTACTCTTTCTCATCATAGAACTATTATTCCTAGGAAGCATAAAGCCCTGTGTTTTTATTTATGAACCTTTTACACTGTATTCTTTTTCCATCCTCTGCCTGTTACCAAGTTCCAAAGTTGCTTCCACATTTTCGGGTATCTTTAAAGAAGAACACCACTCCCTGTAGAACCAATTTACTGTATTAGTCCATTTTCATACTGCTATAAAGAACTGCCCCAGACTGGGGAATTTATAAAAGAAAGAGATTTAGTTGACTCACAGTTCAGCGTGGTCGGGAGCACCCAGGAAACTTACAATCACGGTGGAAGGTGAAGGGGAAGCAAGAGCACCTTCTCCACAAGGCAACAGGAAGAAGAAGTGCTAAGCAAAGGGGGAAGAGCCCTTTATAAAACCATCAGATCCCGTGATAACGTAAGAACGAACTCACCATCACGATAACAGCATGGGGGAAACCACCTCCAAGATTCAATTAAAGAACTCAAATGCTTTCTTAATTGGCGGCTGCATTTAGGCCATTACCTCCACCTGGTCTCTCTGTTGACACATGGGGATTGTGGGGATTACAATTCAAGATGAGATTTAGGTGGGGACACAAAGCCTAACTATCAATTCTCTAGGAAGGGATGAAAACAACCCTGCCCTTACATTTATCAAAGTAGGAGTTGCCAAATTATCTTCAATGTGGTTTTTAAAAGACTACATGGCCTATGGACATAGAAAGTAGAAGATGGTTACCAGAGGCTGGGAAGGGTAGTGGGGAGCTGGAGGAAGGTGAGGATGGCTAATGGGTACAAAAAGATAGAAAGAATGAACAAGACCTACTATTTGATGGTACAACAGGGTGACTATTGTCAATAGTAACTTAATCGTATTTTTTATTTTAATTACATGGCCTGACAGCCTGCAGTGTTTTTGACTTTCTTAAAGAAACAGATAACAACACTCATATGACACAAGTGGTTCCCAAGCATTGGGAATTTACCATGGACCCTATTTAAAATATTTAACAGGCCAGGCGTGGTGGCTCACGCCTGTAATCCCAGCACTTTGGGAGGCCAAAGCAGGAAGATCACAAGGTCAGGAGATCGAGACCATGCTGGTCAACATGGTGAAACCCCATCTCTACTAAACATACAAAAATTAGCTGGGCGTGGTGGCACATGCCTGTAATCCCAGCTACTCAGGAGGCTGAGGCAGGAGAACCGCTTGAACCAGGGAGTTGAAGGTTGCAGTGAGCCTAGATGGTGCCACAGCACTTCAGCCTGGCTGGTGACAGAGCGAGACTCTGTCTCAGAAAAAAAAAAAATATATATATATATACACATACATGTATATATATTATATATGTGTGTATATATACATATATGTATATATGTGTGTATATATATACATATGTATATATATATAATATATGTGTATATATATACCTATGTATGTATATGTATGTATATATATGTGTGTGTGTGTATGTGTATGTGTATATATATATATGTATATTTAACAGCTGGTAAAGTATGAGCAGTCAGAAAGTATCCTGGTGACCCCAGCTATGACAGGGATTAACCCTGCAGATACTTAATTTTGAGGAGGTCTAGGGTCCCAAGAAAGGGGATTGGGTGGCCAGAGTGGGTGTGAAGGCAGGCAATTAAGGCATAGTTATTTAATAATAACTTTATTTCAGTAGTTTCATAGCCAGCACAGCTGTAGATGCTTAGCATTTACAAGTCCTAGAATATACCAATTAGTGATTTTTTTGAAACTGGGGACCAATATATGGTATCAACTTTTCTTTTGTCAAGTGAGGATATTTAAAAGGGCAAAAATGTTAAGTACTACCTTCTGTCACCATCATTTCATAAAAGACAAATTTAAAACCAGGTAAGTAAACAGAAGGCAATCATAAAGACATTTTTAATGGAATGAGTTTACCTTTATGAAAAACTTACAACATTGACTCTTTTTTTTTGTAATTTCTCTACTGACTTGAGAAAATTTAATCACTGATCTGCCTCTGTCCACAGAGAAACCTTCACCTGATTTTTTTTAAGCGCCGGTTTCAAGTGAAGAAGTGTCTTACCCTAGAAGATACTATATGAACAGAAAATCTGAACAGGTCAATAACCAGAAGATGAATTAGTTTCATCACAAGGATATTAAACATTGATCACTATTTACTGAAGAAATGCCAGATATGGCCCAACTTCCATTTGCTTTGTGCTCACAAATCTAGTGTCAAATTAAGGATTTCAGTCTCTTTTTATCTCAACCAGAATATGTTTATCTATTTGTTTTATTGCTGATTCTTTGTAAGGCATAATCAATATTTTTTACAGTACAACAACAAAACTACTAGCTCTTACAGAAACTCCATTTCAGCACACACATGAGTTCACGGTGGTACAATATTAATAGTTTTACTCTGGAAAGGATATACAATATAAGCTGATGTGCTTCAAAACAGAATTTGTGGGGATTAGGGATGCTTTCTCTCTAACTAGGTGAATGTTTTCATTCCACAGTATAAGCATTTCCAAAAGGAAAGCAAAAAACTAAAAGTTTTCACACGTTTAATTTAAAAACAGTTTCTTTATATTCATTCAAACTCAGGTCAAGTTCCCTAGTAATAATACCCAATATTCTGAAATCCAACTAGAGGATCACTTTTTACATTAACTGATATGAAATTATACATACACTTGCATGGAGAAGCATAGAATTCTTATTCTTAATGAGAACTGAAATACACATAATTAAAGAAAGTTAATTTCATATGATACCCACAATTACATGCATGATGGCTAATCTCATATTGCATATTAGAAGTAAATGCTCAGCCGGGTACGGTGGCTCACGCCTGTAATCCTAGCACTTTGGGGGGCCGAAGTGAGTGGATCACCTGAGGCCAGGAGTTCGAGACCAGCCTAGCCAAAATGGTGAAACCCCATCTCTACTAAAAATTTAAAAAAAAAAAAAAAAATTAGCTGGGTATGGTGGCGGGTGCTTGTAATCCCAGCTACTCAGGAGGCTGAGACAGGAAAATCACTTGAACCTGGGAGGCAGAGGTTGCAGTGAGCTGAGATCGCACCACTGAACTCCAGCCTGGGTGACAAGAGTGAAACTCCATCTCAAAAAAAAAAAAGAAGTAAATGCTCTTCCTTCTTACTGAAATAATGAGATCCAGAGACCTTTCCCTTTATTTAACTGAATCTGTTCTTAACTAGGACAACTTTAAACTATTTACCTCTAGTTGTCCATGTTGACATTCTAATGCATGATTTCCAAAACATACTTGGATACCTTCAGTGTCGTAATTAGTTCAAAAATGAATTGTACTGAACCATCACTCATTATTATTTTTTTCTTTCCTACTCTGGGTATGATCTTTCTCTTCCTTCTCCTTAAAGAAAACTTGGATAAACATGTTCCAAAGGGAACTGTGGTTATTATATTAATTTTTAGTGCAATTAGCAAAGATTCAAGAAAACATCTCCCAATAGAATGATCGCATCACACAAGAGTGCAATCCTTGGCTGGCTTAGTCAAACTACAACTGGTGCTTAATCCACACAAATATGCAGAAGCTGTCTCTTTGCTATTCTTTAACTATAAGAACTGAATCACATAAATACAATTTGATCTGTTAATTTTTTAAAAATGTATAAGAAGAAATGAATGACCATTCTTTTCGACTGGGACACATTACCATAAGCCTTTTCTAAACTTTCACAGCAACCACACAGTGAAAGGATGTTGCTATAACCCATGAACTAAATGAAATGATGGGACACAAATTTGATCGTGGTCTCCTTCTCCAGTCTTCCCATTATTTTTTCCAGAACTATCACTTCCCTGTAGAATCATCTCTTTCCCTTAGGAGGGGGGTGGGGTACCAATATCTTTCCTATTAACTATGTCCAGAGCCTGAATTCACCATTATTTTACTCCACCTCCATAGCTAAACTGTCCTCAGAAGTGTTTCTAACAAAGCTTTTTTTCCCTGTAGTGATAATTTCACAGCTTCACTCATTGGACTTCTTAGTTTTTCTGTTTTGTTTTGTTTTGAGATGGAGTCTCACTCTGTCGCCCAGGCTGGAGTGCAGTGGGGCGATCTCGGCTCACTGCAAGCTCCTCCTTCCGGGTTCACGCCATTCTCCTGCCTCAGCCTCCGGAGTAGCTGGCACTACAGGCGCCAGCCACCACGCCCCACTAATTTTCTGTATTTTTAGTAGAGACAGGGTTTCACCGTGTTAACCAGCATGGTCTCGATCTCCTGACATCGTGATCCACCCGCCTCGGCCTCCCAAAGGGCTGGGATTACAGGCACAAGCCACCACGCCCGGCCTGGACTTCTTAGTTTTACAACTAATTCCCATTCTCCTTTTCAACAATCACTCCACTTATAAATGAGAGACTTAGACATTTCAGATTCCTTTGGCAACATTTTTAATAATTTTAGTAACTTTTCTTCAACCTGATTTAAAGCAATAAATGTTCTATTGTTTGAAAGAGCTAAATCAACCTAAGCACTCATTTTTAGAGTTATTTTATAACTAGTGGCATGTCCAGACATAAGTTGGCCTGGCTGAGATCATGTTCTTGTTAAGTTGCTGGTTACTTGATGTACCTATTTCAGACTACAGGATATTGACTTTAGTGATCTGCGAAGGATCTCACAGCTCACACATAGCTAATCAAACTGATATTTTTAAGACTTTATATGTTTAATAAATTATAAAAGCACTAAAAGTTTTGTTGTTGTTGTTTAGAAATAACTGAATCCGTATGTGGAATAAGAGCTATCTAAAATTTGCTAGGTAGCTAACTTAAGCATGACTAAAATCTGCAGGGTAGGTTATATATTTAAAATAGGCAATTCTGCCAGCAAATTGCCTATGGACTCAAACTGCAATCCTTCTCTGGGTCTTCCCATACATGGCAAGTTCAAGTTCAAAGTTTGCAGGGTAGGCCATATATATCCCCGAACATGCACATATATATAACACACACACATATATATATATAAATACTATATATCTTATACTGTGTATAATACAGAGACAGCCAGCCACTGATGAGTGGGCTTCAGAACCAGATGATATAAGTTTGCGCTGAATGAGATACCTACTTGGATTTCCTAATTTGATAAGGAGGTCAAAACATGGGGATGGATTTTGAGAAGGGATTCTGAGGGAAGAAAATCCTTAATCGCTCTTGTTTTTCCCTTTTTTTCATCGCTCCTGCCAATTGCAGGGTATCACCATTTGCAATGTCACTGAAATGAGATGTAATAATGCAGTTGTAAAATGCCACATGAAAACAGTGTCTTAAGGAGAGCTGTATAGTCCTTCACTACTTAAAAGATAACATAGGCTCTTAACAAAACTGCTAGCAGCAGGCAGGCTTGCCTAGAAGTTTGCCTATATCTCTTTATATGTCAACCAGTCATAACCAGGCTGCCTGTTAATGTTTTGTATGCACAAATTAAGATGTTTAAAGTGTTTGTTTCAGAGAATTAGTTTGAAAAGGACTGGGAAGAATGTGCTTATGCTCAACAACACAAAGCAGATAGCACAAACATTCAGGCAGTCTGGACCAATCGATGACCTTGGTGCCATTTTCAATACGTTCTTTGTGATTGAATTAAACAATCTCAGAAAGAAGGGATGAGACTTAGCTCCCTTGTCCTCATTAATGCTGAAAGCAGAAAGCTGTGTTTCTCAGCTGCATTACTTTAACCCCCTCCAAATAAATACGTGTTCATGGATTATCTTTTAATGATTGGAGGATCAAAATCAGGACTGGTTGTGTAATGAACATTTCTGTTTCTATCAATAGATGACTATTAAATAATATTGTCTATTTGATTGTTCACCTTTCCTAGTATAAATCTCCATGGGAAAACTAGTATTAATAAATTGGGATTAGGCCAGGCACGGTAGGTAGCTCACGCTTGTAATCCCAGCACTTTGGGAGGCCGAGGCGGGCGGATCACGAGGTCAGGAGATCGAGAGAGACCACGGTGAAACCCCGTCTCTACTAAAAATACAAAAAAATCAGCCGGGCATGTTGGCGGGCGCCTGTAGTCCCAGCTACTCGGAGAGGCTGAGGCAGGAGAATGGCGTGAACCCGGGAGGCGGAGCTTGCAGTGAGCCGAGATTGCGCCACTGCACTCCAGCCTGGGCGACAGAGCGAGACTCCGTCTCAAAATAAATAAATAAATAAATAAATAAATAAATAAATAAATAAATAAATTGGGATTTATAAAAATGTACCTCCTCTGAAAACTTAGCCATGGCTTCTTGCTCTTCTTTTTTCTTCCTCCTCTACTTCTTCTTCACCCACCTTTTTTGCAATGACTCTCAGAAAACTCAAGTATAAATTTATTTTTAAAATTCAATAATGACCAGGTGCGGTGGCTCATGCCTGTAATCCCAGAACTTTGGGAGGAGTAAGACTCTGTTTCAAACACACAACAACAACAAAAAGTAACTACAGGAGCCTAGGCTTTTGTTAAATTTGTGTTTCCGAATAGCTATATGGTTTGAATTTTATTTCTATTTTAACACACGTATTTTATATGTCTTTCATAGTAGCACTCTCAAGTTCTTTTCAGACAGATAAACAGCATTTGTAAACTAACGTATGCTTAAAAAGCAACCCATCTGCAATGGTAATAAACGTTTTCTTATTCCGGTAGTAAGAATTTCACAGCTCTATTCTTTGGGCTTTTTAGCTTTATAACCATAATTCCCATGATCCTTTCATCATTTACTTGTGCTCTGCCCAAATCATCTCAAATCCTTCTACTGCCCTCTCCCAGGTGTGTGGACTTTTTCTTCTAATGGTTTGTATCACAGACTCTTGCAGAATTGCTCCTTGGTTACCAGAGCCGTTTTGACAGCTCACACAGAACTGGAAGTGCCTGGAAATTTACATCCCTCTGGAGTGGCCCTTAGCCAATGACTGATTAAAGCCTTGCTCCTTTGCCTCCAGTTGGAACAGACTGTAAAGTATAATTTACACCTCAGGGCTTCCTGCTCCAGCAGGCTGGGGCTTCACCTGAAATCACGCATTTGCAGGACTGCTTCTCCTTTGTCCCACTTTCCTCATTCCCTTACTGGTTACTCTTGGGAACACTTCCTTAATAGATTGCCTGCACATGAATCCTCTCAGGGTTTGTGTCTAGTGAACTTGCCCCAAAATGCCATTTACTGAGTTTGAATCTTCCCTTTCTTTCTCTCTCTCTCTCTCACACACACACGCACTCTCTTTCAACACTGAATGTAGAAAAACACAAAGAAAATTATTTAAGCTAATTAAAGCATAGAAACATTCAATGTAGAACTACATAACTGACCCACTCTTAGGGTACCCAATAACACATACTTATTGGAAAACGTCAACTTCTTTGGGATATTGTTGATAAAGATTCATTACTCACAATAGGAGGACTAAGGATAGAAGAGAGGCTTTGGAGTCAAACAAATCTTAATTTGAATCCTGCCCATTCCACTCATCAGATTTTGTATTAGTCAGGGTTCAGGGTTCTCCAGAGACGTGTGTGTGTGTGTGTGTGTGTGTGTGTCTTCCATTAGCATATAGGAAAATAATGTCCACATGGTAGAAGACAAGGTCTCAACAAAGACTGAAACTCCTAGCCTTTTACCTATGAGTCTTATGTGAGTAAAAGAATTGAGGCCGGGCACAGTGGCTCACACTTGTAATCCCAGCACTTTGGGAGGCCGAGGCAGGCAGATCACGATGTCAGTAGTTTGAAACCAGCTTGGCCAACATAGTGAAACCCCATCTCCACTAAAAATTAGCTGGGCATGGTGGCGGGTGCCTGTAATCCCAGCTACTTGGAAGGCTGAGGCAGGAGAACCTGGGAAGCTGGGATTCTCCTGCCTCAGCCTCCCAAGTAGCTGGGATTACAGGCTCCTTAAAGCCAGGAGGCAGACGTTGCAGTGAGCCGAGATTGCACCACTGCACTCCAGCCTGGGCGACAGTGTGAGACTCGATCTCAAAAATAAAATAAAATAAAATAAAATAAATGAATTGAGCTGTAGAGGACAGAATCCTCAACTGAAAAGGAGTACACCAAAAAAGAGAAAGATGAATGAAAGTCAATTTTCACGTGTTAAATCCATTAACTACAAACTTTTTTTTTTTGAGACAGAGTCTTGCTCTATTGCCCAGGCTGGAGTGCGGTGGCACTATACTGGCTCACTGCAAACTCCACCTCCCGGGTTCACACCATTCTCCTGCCTCAGCCTCTCCGAGTAGCTGGGACTACAGGCGCCCACCACCGCACCCAGCTAATTTTTTGTATTTTTAGTAGAGACGGGGTTTCACCGTGTTAGCCAGGATGGTCTCGATCTCCTGACCTTGTGATCCACCCTCCTCGGCCTCCCAAAGTGCTGGGATTAGAGGCATGAGCCACCGCGCCAACTACAAACTTCATCCATGAACACAGAGCTTCCAATAAGCTTCATTAGTATATTAGTCTCAAATATGAGAAGGCCCGCTCTGGCAAGAAAACATAAAAAAATACAAAGGATGTAAAGAATATTAATATTAATATTTTCAAAATGACAAGAAAAGTTATTGTATTCATGAAATAGGACAAGGACAATTGCTATCCTAAGAAAAGAACAACTGGAGAAAGAGAAAGAGCCCTTGGATATTAAAAGTACGATAACAAAAATATCAATAGAAGTATGGAAAGATAACATTGAGGAAATCTTACAGAAAATATAAAGAGAAAGAGAAAATAGATGAGAAAGAATACAGAATCTAGGAAGTCAACCCAGAAGGTCGAATATCACATTAAGAAGACTTTTCAGAAAAAAAAAAGGGACAAAGAAATGGGAGAAAAATATAATTAAGGAAAAAAACATTCAAAAAAATTTTCTAGAGCATAAAGTTGCAATTTTCCGAATTGAAAGACTCCAGTGAGTGCTCTGCACTGTGAATGTAAGAACAGTCATATAAGGCACATTATAGTGGAAGTTTGAATTACAATCAATTATGAAAAGATCCTAAAGGTTTTCAAAGAGAATAAAGCTAGATATATTCAAAGAATCTGGGGTTAGAATGATCAAATTTATCAAGAAAAAGATACTGCAAGCTAGAAGACAATAGAGGAATGCCTTCTACATTAGGGGAGAAACCTAGAATTTGTATATAACCAAATATCAATTATATGAGAAGGTAGACTATAGATATATTCAGGTATGCAAGGTCTCACATGATTTCTCTCCCATGCTGTTTTTCTCAGCTAGTGACTAAAGAATTGCTTTAGCAAAAATAGAGGACAGAAATAAGGAAAAGACATGAAATCCCAAAATGTGGGATTCGATATAGGAATCAAAAGAATTCAAAGGATCATGGTATAAGGAAGTCTTAAGGTGATAGCTGTACAACAGGCTTAGGGAGGAACTGGTCCAGACAACAGCAAGAGGCTGGAGGTTTCTGAAAGAATGCCTCTAACAACTAAATGTGTGACCTTAAAATAATTGATATGGTTGTTGTGTAGAGAATAAGCAACAGGGAGCAGGAATGGAAGCAGGAGGTGACTGTGGTTTTCCAGTTGAGGGGTAATGATGGCTTGCACTGGAATTCTATAAAGGAGGACCTGATTTAGGATATGTTGCCGAGGTAGAACTGATGAGATGTATTGAGGGATTAGATGAGAAGTGAAGAAACACAGAGGCACTGCCAGCACCTTGATTTGTAGCCTGAGCCCTTGGGTGAATGAGGATGCCCTTACTGAAAAGGGGATGGGTTGGGGAGAAGCAAGTTTGGATATTTGGGGATGAGGAAAATCCAGATATGTGTTTTAGTTATGTAAATTCCTAGATTCACATTAGAATTACAAGTAGAAATATCAAGCTGTGGTCAGATATATGTGGAGAGAGGACATAAATATGTAATAAAAGCTGAGAGACTGGGTGAGGGTGTAGATAAAGAGGCCAAGGGCTGAATCCCAAGGCAGCTCAATATTTCCAGGGAGGAAAGAAGAGATAAGGAAAGAGAAAAATCAGAGGCTAGTGTCCTACATGCCAATCAGAAAAAAAAATGTACTAGAAGAAAAAGGGACTGATCATGTCAAATCAAATATGAAAATTAAGGTTAACCATTAGATTTGTCAAAGTGGTTGTCATTTTAGTCCATTTTGAGTAAAGTGGTAAGCTAAGAGTAGCTTACCACAGAGTAGGCTAAATAGGAAATAGAGATGAGGAAGGGGAGACAGCAAACAAGACCATTATTTTGGAGAGTTTTGCCAGAAAAGCAGCAGATATTAAAGCAGGAGCTAAAAAGGGGCACAAGGTCCAAGAACATTAAGAGGAAAAAAATGAATATGATGTTTATATCCTGAGTGGAGTAATCTAGTGGCAGAGAAGAAGGACAAATGATGCTATAGATGGGATTGGAGAAGGAATGTCCTTCAGCAGGTGAGAGGGATGGACTTGCTTGAGATAAGTACTGACAAAAGTCCTGGCACCACAACCACAGGGAAGGCAGGAGGGGACAAAGGGAAGAAGGCGAGAGCATGAGGAGGTCCTTTTCTGTTTCTCTGATTGTATTATCAGAAGAAAGACCTGACAGCAAGCAGGAGAGGAGGATTGGAATTTGAGGAGAAGGTACAAAATAATAACTTGAAGAGCAGGAGAGTGGATGCACTTTCATAAGGAAGGGTGACCAGGCACTGCTAAGGGCTCTCTTTATTATTTTTGGTTATTTTTTATTTTTGTAATAATTCCATCATGGAAAAGTGGATATTCATCCCCTCAAGCATTTATCCTTTGTGTTACAAACTATCCAGTTATAATCTTTTAGTTATTTTTAAATGTACAATGTCAGATGCTTAAACAGGGAAAACATTTTTATTGGCACACACACTTTATTTTTAAAGTAGAAATGGGGTCTCACTTTGTTGCTCAGGCTGGTCTTAAACTCCTGGACTCGAGCAATCCGCCTGCCTCAGCCTCCCAAAGTGCTGGTATTACAGGCATGAGCCACCATGACTGGCCAACACACACACTGTTTAATGCACTCTGAAAGAGGTTTCTTTAACATCCATTTAAAAACTCTGCTTATCTATTGAATTAAATTGAGGCAATAAAAATAATATTTTGTAAATATTAAAATGCACCATATTGATTTTCTTTACTCTCTGAATTTAAGTCATTAAGTTTTATTTGTCCCAGTGAAAGAAAGAGTAAACAATGAGGCCACTGATCTCCTTTCAGTCTCAAAGTTGGTTTTCTTGACCCCTTTGATGAGACAATGGTCTTGAAAATAGAGGCTTTGTGTTCTAGTTTCATTAATGCACAGCAGGTATCAGAATTTATTCCCTCTGAATAATATTCCATTGTGTGTGTATGCCACATTTTTGTTTCTCCATTCATCTGTTGATGAATATCTTTTGGCTGTTGTGAAAAAATCTGCTATTAAGCCAGACACAGAAGCACAAATATTGTAATGATTCCACTTGTACAAGGCACCTGGAATAGTAAAATTCATAGAAATAGAAAGTAGAATGGTGGTTATCAGGGGCTGGGGGAAAAGGCAATGGGGAGCTTGTGTTTTCATCAATACACAATTTCAGTTTGGGATGATGAAATGGTTCTCAAGATGGACAGTGGTAATGGTTGCACAACAATGTGAATGCACTTCATACCACCAAAGCGTACATGAGAAAACATCTGAAATACTAAACTTTATGTCACATATACTTTACCACAAATAAAGTCATGAAAAAGAGGGCTTATGAAGGGAGGGAAAATTTCTTAATAAAATAATCCAACTCCCACTTTGGGAGGCTGAGGCGGGCAGATCACGAGGTCGAGATCAAGACCATCCTGGCCAACATGGTGAAACCCCGTCTCTACTAAAAATACAAAAATTAGCTGGGCATGGTGGCACGCACCTGTAGTCCCAGCTACTCGGGAGGCTGAGGCAGGAGAATCGCTTGAACCCGGGAGGCAGAGGTTGCAGTGAGCCAAGATCACGCCAGTGCACTCCAGCCTGGTGACAGAGCGAGACTGCATTTCAAAAATAAATAAATATAGAAAAAGAATAATAATAATCCAACCCCACCCTCCACACCCTGCCCCCGCTGAGTACTGCTCCATTCTTAAACACATCAATAGGTAGAATTGGCCAACTGGAGCATAGAGGTTTCCTGTAGAGAAGTCTATTGAAGACAGGAAGAAGAAGGGAGAAAAGCTACCCTTTCCTGAACCAATGGCCTGTGGGAAGAAGAAAAGAGAGACTGGTGGAAGAGACGAGGAGGGAGGCAGCTGTGCTTTGATCTCTCTCCCTGGGCCTTAACCCTTGGTGGAAATGATATTAAATAAACTCAATAGAACAGTGAGGGCAGGAGCCTTTTGCCAACATTACTCTACATTTTTAAGAGATTATAAATTGTGGAAGTTGGACTGGGAGTATGCACTTTAAATTCAGGAGAGAGTGCCTAGAGGTTGGAGAGTGAGAAGGAGAAATAATAATACAAAATAAATAAGGATCTATACTAACTAATCATTTAAATGTACCATGAATTACAGAATATAATCAACCTACTTCTGAAGTAAATTAAAAATATACCATACTACCAAATTAAATTATCAGTTCTCTTTTCATTTCTGACTTACACATACAGACTTGTGAAGAAAATCAGGTAAGTTATATATAAAATAAAATGACGACCGGGCACAGTGGCTCATGCCTGTAAGCCCAGCACTTTGGGAGGCTGAGGCAGGTGGATCATGAGGTCAAGAGACAGAGACCATCTTGGCCAACATGGTGAAACCCCATCTCTATTAAAAATGCAAAAAATTAGCTGGGCGTGGTGTTACAGGCCTGTAGTCCCAGCTACCCGGGAGGCTGAGGCAGGATAATTGCTTGAACCCGGGAGGTGGATGTTGCAGTGAGCCGAGATCCCACCACTGCACTCCAGCCTGGTGATAGAGCAAGACTGTCTCAAAAAAAGAAAAGACATATCATTTGCTGTCTGAGAATAGTGTGACCAAAATTTGTGACTGTCCTAAGTTTGGTGATTAAATTTTTGTGACAATTGATATTATTAAGATTTTAAAACTCAAATAAGGACTACGTTGTCTAAAGTCACAGTGTAATGCATCAGCTAGTCAGGCTTGGTCTTAGCACTAACCAGCCACAATGAAGCCACTGGATCCACTTGGAGGCAAATGCTAAGCTACTTCAATGCCACTGAAGGAGGATGGCTGATATAGTTTGGCTGTGTCCCCACCCAAATCTCATGTTGAATTGTAGCTCCCATAATTCCCATGTGTTATGGGAGGGACCTGGTGGGAGATCATTGAATTATGGAGGTGGTTTCCCCCATACTGTTCTCGTGCTTGTGAATAAGTCTCACGAGATCTGATGGTTTTATAAAGGGTTTCCCTTTTCGTTTGGCTGTCATTTTCTCTCGGCTCTCATTTTCTCCTGTCTGCCATCATGTAAGATGTGCTTTTCATCCTCTGCCATGACTGTGAGGCCTCCCCAGCCATGTGGAACTGTGAGTCCATTAAATCTCTTTTTCTTTATAAATTACCCAGTCTCAGGTATGTCTTTGTCAGTAGCATGAAAACAGACTAATACACTGGCCTTCTAGCCTCAGCCAAGCAAAAGGAGTATGTCTCATGAATTTGGATGTGGGTGGGAAATGTGATAAGAAAATGAAAACCACGTAGAACATGGCCAGATTAGAAACAGCTATCCAAAGCTTGTTCACTACTTTTGGAAAAATGGAAGTCAGGATGGGACAAATATTGATTGACAAGGAAAGTTCAAAAATAATCTTAAAAGACTATTACCTGAAGACTGTGGGTATCAGAAAGCTGTTAGATAAGAATGTGTGATCCCATTATAGTTGGAAATAATGGTTATCACGGACATATATTTCTGACTAATCAGAAACATGTTGTTGTGTGAACGATGGGTACAAATCTCTCACATGCTAAACAATATCTCCAGGAGAATAACAAAGTGTTATCTGGAATAAAAATTCAGGCAAATTTAACAAGTGCCCTTTAAGTGTATAGATCAAAGGAGCTCTGGATTGAATGTCAGGTTGCAACTTAAGACACAAAAGTTAACAAGAATCTAGGTAATATAGCATAGTGGCTAAGAATAAAACCTTTGGAACTAAACCATTCTCTGGGTTTCTAATCTTATTAATGATGTAAACCTGTGCTAGTGATCCAACCTCTCCAAAATTCAGGTTCCTTACCCATAAAACAAATAATATGATTCCAGGGCCAAGAATAAAGGGATAACAAAACACTCAGTAATCAAGATAAATATATATATATTTATTTTTATATATATCAAGATATATATGTATCTTGCTCTGCCTCCCGGGTTCACACCATTCTCCTGCCTCAGCTTCCCAGTAGCTGGGACTACAGGTGCTCACCACCATGCCCGGCTAATTTTTTGTATTTTTAGTAGAGACGGGTTTTCACCGTGTTAGCCAGGATAGTCTCCATCTACTGACCTCGTGATCTACTCACCTTGGCCTCCCAAAGTGCTGGGATTACAGGCGTGAGCCACCGTGCCCAGCCTATAATATAATTTATATTAGAAGGTGATAAATCCTATGAGCAACAACAACAACAAAAAAAATAGAGCAAAATGAGAGAGATTAGGAATCTGGGTGGGCGTGTGAAGGGGTTAAAATTTTAAATAAGATAGTTAGAGTAAACCTCACTGGAAAGGTGATATTTGAAGGAACTGAGGGAGTTAGCTATGCAGAAAGAGCATTCCAAGCAGGGCAAATCCTCTAATGAGGAATATGCTTGGCATGTTCAAGAAACAATAAGGTCACTTGATTGTCATGGTGAGTGAGCATGAACAACACAGGACATGAGAGCAGAGAGGTAATGGGGAAGGAGAATGAGAAATAGATGATGTAGGACCTTACAAATCATCATAACAACTTTGTTTTTTGTTGGTGGTAGTGGTATTTGGAGATGGGGTTTTGCTCTCTCACCCAGGTTGAAGTGCAGTGATGCTCAATCATAGCTTACTGCAGCTTCTAACTCGTGGGCTCCAGTGATCCTCCTGCCTGAGCCTCCTGAGAAGCTGGGACTATAGGCACTAGCCACCACACCCACCTCACTGTAAGAAGTTTGGTTTTTACTTTGAGGAAAATGTTGAGAACAGGAATGATATGATCTGACTTGTGAATAAAGAGGATAACTCTGGCTGCTGTGTTTGGGGTGGCAGCAGGTGCAGGTATTGAGAAATACACACAATCTGGATATATTCTGAAGGTAAAGCCAATATATTTCCTAAGCAATTGTTTGCACAGTACCAAAGACAAACATTGAGAATACTCCCAAAGCTTTTGGCACAAGCAAGTGGATGAATGGAGTGGCAATCAACTGAAATTAGGAAGGCTGAAGATGGAACACATGTGGGAAGGAATATTAGGAGTTTGGTTTTGAGTATGTTAAGTTTGACATTTATTTAACATCCAAGCAGAGATGTCAGGTAGACAGTCATCTGGAGTTCAGACTGATTTTAATGTTAATGTGTGAGTTAACCACATGTTCATGCACAGTTTTTAAGGCACGAGGCAGATGAGATAATCACAACAGTAAGTTTAGATAGAGAATAGGACAGGAGCCTAGGAGTACTTGGGAATTAAAAATCAAAATATCTATAATTTAAATCAATAGAAATATCAAACATTTGTGAGCATATGGAACAATTGGAACTCTCTTAAATTGTTGATAGGAGAACAAATTGGTACAGCCACTTTGGAAAAATGTTAGACAGCACCTATAAAACCTGAATATACATTTAATTTATGACCCCACTATTCCACTCCTAGGTAAAAAACCCAACATTAATAAATGCTATATTCAACAAAAGACATCTATATGAATGTTTATAGCATTTTTATTTGCAGTATCCAAAAACTGAAAAGAAAAATCCACAAATATCTATCAACAGTAGAATGGATATGTGAATCACAGTATATTCATACAATGGAATACTGCCCAGCAATGAACAAGGAAGAACTATTGATGCATGAAACAACAAGTATAAATCTCACAGACATAATGTTGAGTGAAAGAAATCAGACAAACAAGAACACATACTATATTGTTCTCTTCGTATTGTGTTCAAGAACAGGCAAAATTAGGCCATGATGACAGTGGTAAGAATAGTAGGTAAACTTTGTACTGCCTAGGAAGGAACATGAGAGAGACACCCGGAATGTTGTAAATGATCTACATCTTAATGTAGGTGGTGATTACATAAGTAGCATCTTAATACTTAAGATATATATACACTCTGCTATGGCCGGGTGCGGTTGCTCATGCCTGTAATCCCAGCACTTTGGGAGGCTGAGGCGGGTGGATCACGAGGTCAGGAGATCGAGACCATCCTGGTGAACACGGTGAAACCCCATCTCTACTAAAAATACAAAAAAAAAATTAGCCGGGTGGGGCACGCACCTGTAGTCCCAGATACTCAGGAGGCTGAGGCAGGAGAATGGCATGAACCGGAGGGCAGGAGGATGCAACTGACCAGTGAAAAAAAAAAAAAAAAAAAAAAATTAGCCAGGCGTGGTGGCAGGTGCCTGTAGTCCCAGCTACTCAGGAGGCTGAGGCAGGAGAATGGCATGAACCCGGGAGGCGGAGCTTGCAGTGAGCTGAGATTGCGCCACTGCACTCCAGCCTGGGCAACAGAGCAAGACTCCGTCTCAAAAAAAAAAGATGTATACACTCTGCTGTATGTAAGTAATCCCTCAAGAAAACAAACAAACAAAAATCAGAAAAGGATGACTCAGCAAACAAAACTGAAAAGAGTTACCAATAAGATGAGAGAAAAAATCAAGACTCTTGTATACTATAAGCCAAGAAAAGAAAGTGGAACAAAGATAAGGGAGTCATCTACTGCCAGATGTTGTGGATTAACATGAAGGCTGACAAACAGCCACTGGATTTATCAGTGTAGGTCATTAGCAACTTTCGTAAGAGTAGTTTGGTAGAGTGGTGAGCACAAAAGCTTGATTGGTATAGGTCCTTAGATTACAAATAAAGGAACTGAGTCAACAAAGGCAGATAGATGACTCTTTTAGAATTTTGTTGAAAAGGTAAGCCAAAGAAATAGGGTGAAGGAAGTGTTATTGCTTTTTTTTTTTTTTTTTGAGACAGAGTCTTGCTCTGTCACCCAGGCTGGAGTGCAATGGTGCGATCTTGGCTCACTGCAACCTCCGCCTCCTGGGTTCAAGTGATTCTCCTGCCTCAGCCTCCCAAGTAGCTGGGATTACAGACACCTGCCATCATGCCCAGCTAATTTTTGTATTTTTGGAGACAGGGTTTCACTATATTGACCAGGTTGGTCTTGAACTCCTGACCTCAGGTGATCTGCCTGCCTTAGCCTCCTACGGTGCTGGGATTACAGGCGTGAGCCACCGCGCTCAGCCTGCTTTTTTTAAGTGAGGAAAAATGTCTGCATTTTTGTATACTATTGGAAATGATCTGGTAAAGAGGAAATAATTATAAATTAAGAAAGAGAAGAATTACAGGAGAGTCCTTGAGAAGGTGAGAGAAGCTGACATCTAGTATACATATGGAAAGAGTGGTTTTCTTTTTTTCTTTTTTTTTTTTTTTTGAGATGGAGTCTCGCTCTGTCTCCCAGGCTGGAGTGCAGTGGCGCAAACTCAGCTCACTGCAAGCTCCGCCTCCCGGGTTCACACCATTCTCCTGCCTCAGCCTCCCAAGTAGCTGGGACTACAGGCGCCCGCCATCATACCTGGCTAATTTTTTTTTTTTTTGTATTTTTTAGTAGAGATGGGGTTTCACCATGTTAGCCAGGATGGTCTCAATCTCCTGACCTCATGATCCGCCCGCCTTGGCCTCCCAAAGTGCTGGGATTACAGGCGTGAGCCACTGCGCCCAGTGAAGAGTGGTTTTCTATCAGAGTGTGGACACTACATTCACAGTAACAATGCAGAAATTAGTATATGTCCATGTAGATGCTGGTAGATGAGCAGATGTAGTCATGGAGTATGAGATGTTCTCTTCTGATTGCTTCAATTCAATTTTCCCAGTAAAGTAAGAAGCAAGGTCTTAATCTCAGAATGAAGATGTGCTAGTTTTGAGAAGAGAAGGAAAGGTATGAAATAGTATCTAAAGGGGCCAGGCATGGTGGCTCATGCCTGTAATCCCAGCACTTTGGGAGGCCAAGGCAGGTGTATCACTTGAGGCCAGGAGTTTGAGACCAGCCTGGACAACACGGCGAAACATTGTCACTACTAAAAATACAAAAATTAGCTGGGCGTGGTGGCACACACCTGTAATTCCAGCTGATAGGGGGGCTGAAGCAAGAGAATCGCTTGAGCCCAGGAGGCGGAAGTTGCAGTGAGCTGAGATCATGCCACTGCACTCCAGCCTGGGTGATAGAAGTGAAACCCTCATCTAAAGGAATGAGAGAGTAATTGGACTAAAGAAATGTAGCATGACTGCCATGACTGCCAGGCAGCATTAAAAGCCAGTTTAGGATCCGTGTCATGAATTTGATTTGAGGTCAGCTGGTATGGTTGAGTAAACAGAGTTGGAATTTAAGTCAGAGTTGTGGTTTTGCCAAGTAGAACAATGTAGGTGAGGTCATGGCAGTGTTCACCTGGTCTGTGAGGTCCTAAGTGATCTGGATCAACTCTCTGAGTGGATTCTCTACTCCAGGCACATTGGACTGGTCATCTTTCTGTTCTCAAAAGCACACACTCTCCCACTCTAAGGCCTTTGTGCTTATGATTTCTCTTACTTCAATCTGTCTTCCTCTGACTCAGAATCTTTCCTAATCCTGGGTCTCAGCTCTAAAGTTCTATTCCCAGAAGGGCCTTCCCAGACTACATTCTTATCATATCACCTTCTTCATTTATTTTTAGCACTCATGAGTATCTAAAACATACTCAGCCCTTCATTTGCTCACTATCTGTCTCTTCCCTAATAGTAGAATGTAAGCTCTCAGAGCAAAGACTACAACTGTAACGTTCATTGCTGGATTCAATGCCTAGAACAACACCTAGGATGGATCAGGACAAAGATAACTGTTTCTTAATTGAATATATTAATTATGATTGTTTTTTTCTTAAAGATACTATGATCTGGCTGGGGAATTAGAGATACATGCAAGTAAAATAAAATTTCTTCTCTTTTTTTTTTTGAGATGGAGTCTCGCTCTGTTATCCAGGCTGGAGTGCAGTGGCACGATCTCTGCTCACTGCAACCTTCACTGCCTGGGTTCACGCTATTCTCCTGCCTCAGCCTCCCGAGTAGCTGGGACTACAGGTGCCCACCACCAGGCCAATCTAATTTTTTGTATTTTTTAGTAGAGACGGGGTTTCACTGTGTTAGCCAGGATGGTCTCTATCTCCTGACCTCGTGATCTGCCCACCTTGGCCTCCCAAAGTGCTGGGATTACAGGTGTGAGCCACCACACCCAGCTGTAAAATAAGATTTCTAAAGCTTCATAGCTCACCAGGGAATTCTTGTGTTGAAAAACAGGGTCTAATCAGGAAATGCATGTTTACCCCAGGAATCCTCGGGATTCAATGCATTGTGTCCAGAACTTGTTTTATGCAAATTTCTAAAGAAAATTATAGGCTAGGTGTGGTGGCTCACGCCTGTAATCCCAGCACTTTGGGAGGCCGAGGCGGGTGGATCACGAGGTCAGGAGATTGAGACCATCCTGGCTAACATGGCGAAACACCATCTCTAGTAAAAAATACAAAAAATTAGCCAGGCGTGGTGGCGGGCGCCTGTAGTCCCAGCTACTCGGGAGGCTGAGGCAGGAAAATGGCATGAACCCATGAGGCGGAGCTTGCAGTGAGCCAAGATTGCACCACTGCACTCCAGCCTGGGTGACACAGCGAGACTCCATCTCAAAAAAGAAAAGAAAAGAAAAGAAAATTATAACAGAATATTTAATATGATATCTCCTCCCCCTGCCCCAATCCAGCTGAATAAATACTAAGTAAATATGCAAAATTATGATTATTCCTGCTCCAAGGCAAGTAAAAAGCAACACAGTATTTTCCATTTAAAAAAAGTATTTCATTTCAGAATATTTTTCCTACAGATTATTTTTAAATGCCTTTATTTAGTCATTTTCTTGTTCTCAGTTTTTCGCTCAAAAATTCTGCCATTTCTCTGATGTGTTCATTTTAGCTGCGAACACCTAATCAGAATTTTAAGGATAATTAGCAGGTTGGCTAACTTTCAGAAAGAAATACTAGTGGTGTTTTCAACAGGAGGGCAGGATGTCTCCAATTATAAAGACGGAGGAAATAAAAACAACAGGATGGTAAAATCCATTGAGGGACAGATTGCATTTTATAGGAAGAGATGTAATTTCATTTACCTTCGATCTTTATGTCTTGCAAATGTGCTCAGCACTCCTACATCCCATGGGTCTCAGCGTCAATATTTATGTGCTGGAATACTTCATTGCCTCATAAACCAAGAGGTAACTGAGTATTTTTACCCTCTGGGAAAAAAAAAATGTGTTATACCAGGTAATTTCCAACAGCTCCACTTCTCACTCACACTTTTATGCATTGACTTGCAAGAAGACACAAAGCTAGATAAACGAGAAGCATTGATCTTTTTCTTCTTGCTCCTTGAATTAGATGTTAACCATTTCTAATTTTTTGTTAAATGTTATTCAGCTCCAACCAAAATTTCAATCACGGATAACCTAGGGGTAAAGGCTTGAAGTTTTTTTAAATTTTGTTTTGGTGTATATTTCAAAAGTCTTTATGGGGGGACGTCCTAGTACCTTAAATAGCAAATTCAGATTCAAAGTTGATGTCCTTCCAAAAAGAAACAGAGAGGACTTCTAAATAAATGATCCCTAAAAGACTTTTAAAAATATGAACAAACATTGCATTCAATATCCAGCAATCGTGAGTATTTCTCAAGGGAGAATCACTCACCTGATGAAGAGTCCTCATGTGGAGTCCCAGATTACAAGCCTCCTTTCTCAATTCCACAGTGTTCTCAGTCTTTAAGTATCATACATCCAAGTTACCTGGATGCTTACCCTCTGGTTTCTGCTCCAAAGCCCTTCATTCCATCAGTATTTTTCATCTGTATTAAATTTGAGAGCAGAATCCAGGCTTCTGACAGGGATGAGCTCATACATCTAATAGGTGGTCATGTCGTCTACCAACCAAACCAGTCCCTCAATAAATAAGCTGTTTTCCATATTGTGTTCTACAGGCTTATATTCTATGGGATGTTTTCTCTCCCTCTGTCTCCCTATCTGTCTCCCCACTTCCTTCTTTTCTCTCTTCCTCTCCTTTATATGAACACACACACACACACACACAGGAGTTTGTAATGAAATAAGCTTGAAAGATGTAGACTTAAAACAGAATAGATCTATTTATTAGATGATATCTCAAAGCATATATGTTAATATGCATTATGAATCTCCAAAAAAGTGATACAGGAGGTAGTGTTTTCCAAATATACTTGAGCACGGATCTTGTTTTTCAAGGAATGTTCTTTATTGTCACAACAATTATTTCTTGAGCTACTACTATATGTCCTCTGTTGATTTTCCTAAGTGCATACCTAGATAAATAAGACAGATTTACTGCCTTAAAGAAGCTTGTAATTCAGTGAACATAACCACATTCGCCACAACTGTGCTCTCCAGAAAGGTGGCCACCACCCACGTGTGGCTATTTTAGTAAACAAATAACATTAAAAACTCTCAGTTCTTTAGTCTCGCTAATCACATTGCAAGTTCTTAACGGCCACATACTGGCTACTGCTGCCATACTGGGTGGTGCAGTTATACATCATTTTCTTATTTCCACTGCAGATATTCTGTGGACAAAGGTGCTCTAAGTACTATGTATTAATCATACACTAATAAGCATGACATTTCACTTTTTATATATTTTTTCCTTGAAAGACTACAAACTTTTTCAGATCTCATACAGTCACACTCACCTTATTGCAGTTTTAAAAATTCACTCAGATTGGTAGAAATTATTTCTAGTTCTATTAATTTATTCTTGTAGTGGGTTGTTTTGGGGCGTAATCTGTTACCTAATTTCAAGGGCATTGACATGAGTCTACAATCAGACCAACTCTATGGGTGGTCTAATCTGATCTGATTTTACAGACCCTAAAATCAGAGATTTCAGAGTCTGCAAAAGCACCTAGATGTTATTTAATCCTATTCTCACAATTTTGTAAAGTAGCAATTAAAGCTCAGAGTCATTAGGAACTTATACTGGTTTACAAAGATGTTAAGTAGCAGGGCCCCTTGGATTCACCTAAGTAAAATTTAGTGGCTGTATACAACTCCCTGGGCCTTATATATTGTCCTCAGAAGGAATAAATTGTGGCATAGCACACTGCTGGCTAACAAGTACACCTGTACAAAGACAGGATTTTTCTGTTGATATTCCTATGCTAATGATATAAAATGGAGCTCATCTCCATGAGATTATTATCACAGGCATTAACTTTTACTGAAACTCTGTGGGTATCATAAATGATAAGCCTTAGAGAGAAATATTTGCTCAATTACAAAGTGTATGTGCATAGGGTGTTTACACGTGTACACTTGTATACATATGTGTACAGAATCAGGAGAAAGGATGTGTCTTTTCTAACTTTTATTTTAAGTTCAGGGGTACATATGCAGATTTGTTACAGAGGTAAACTTCTGCCGTGGGGATTTGTTGTACAGATTACTTCATCGCCCAGGTATTAAGCCTAGTACCCATTAGTTATTTTTCCTGATCCTCTCCGTTCTCTCCCACCCTCCACCCTCCAACAGGCCCCAGTGTCTATTGTTCCCCTCTATGTGTCCAAGTGTTCTCATCATTTAGCTCTCACTTATAAGTGAGAATATGTGGTATTTGGTTTTCTGTTCCTGCATTAGTTTGCTTCCGGCTCCATCCATGTCCCTACAAAGAACAGGATCTAGTTTTTTTATGGCTGCGTAGTATTCCACGGGGTATATGTACCACATTTTCTTTATCCAGCCCATCATAAATGGGCACTTAGGTTGATTCCATGTCTTTGCTATTGTGAATAGTGCTGCAATGAACATATGCGTGCATGTGTCTTCATAATGGAACAATTTCTATTCCTTTGAGCATATACCCAATAATGGGATTGCTGGGTCAAATGGTATTTCTGTCTTAACGAAATCCAGCAGCACATCCAAAAGCTTACCTAGGCCGGGTGCAGTGGATCACGCCTGTAATCCCAGCACTCTGGGAGGCCGAGGCAGGCTTATCACAAGGTAAAGAGATCGAGACCATCCTGGCCAACATGGTGAAACCCCGTCTCTACTAAAACTACAAAAATTAGCTGGGTGTGGTGCGGCACGCCTGTAGTCCCAGCTACTCAGGAGGCTGAGGCAGGAAAATCGCTTCAACCTGGGAGGCGGGGGTTGCAGTGAGCCGAGATCACGCCACTACACTCCAGCCTGGCGACAGAGTGAGACTCCGTCTCAAAAAAAAAAAAAAAAAAAAAAAGCTTATCCATCACAATCAAGTAGGCTTTATCCCTGGAATACAAGGTTGATTCAACATATACAAATGAATGAATACAATTAATCATATTTATTCAAACAAAAGTAACGAGTTTTTTTGTTGTTGTTTTGTTTGTTTGTTTTGAAGCAGAGTCTCACTCTGTTGCCCAGGCTGGAGTTCAGTGGTGCAATCATGGCTTACTACAGCCTTGACCTTCTGACCTAGGCTCAAGCAATCCTCCCACCTCAGCCTCCTGAGCAGATGGAACTACAGGCACATGCACCACCACGCCCAGCTAATTTTTGTTTTTTTAGTGGAGACAGGGTTTCACCATGTTGCCCAGTCTGGTCTTGAACTCCTGGGCTCAAGCAATTCAGTTGCCTTGGCCTCCCAAAGTGCTGGGATTATAGCCACACTCTACGCCTCAGTACCAATTTTCTGTCTTTGTCCATTCGTGTTGCTATAAAGAAATAGCTGGGCGGGGTGCGGTGGCTCATGCCTGTAATCCCAGAACTTTGGGAGGCCGGGGCAGGCAGATCACTTGAGGTCAAGAGTTCAAGACTAGCCTGACGAACATGGTGAAACCCCTTCTCTACTAAAAATACAAAAAAGTAGCCAGGCGTGGCAGTGGGCACCTGTAATCCCAGCTACTCAGGAGGCTGAGGCAGGAGGATTGCTTGAACCCAGGAGGCAGAGGTGGCAGTGAGTGAGATTGCACCATTGCACTGCAGCCTGGGTGACGGAGTGAGAGTCCATCTATCTATCTATCTATATATCTATATATAGATATAGATATATATATATCTGAGTGAGGCTGGGTAATTTATAAAGAAAAGGAGTTTATTTGGCTTACAGCTCTGCAGGCTGTGCGAGAAGCACAGTACCAGCAGCTGCTTCTGGGAAGGATTTCAGACTGCTGCCATTCCTGGTGGAAGGCAAAGGGGAGCTGGCATGTTCAGAAGTCACACGATGAGAGAGCCGAAGTGGGGGGTGGATAGTTCTAGACCCTTTTTAACAATCATTTTTCTAGGGAACTAATATATCAAGAACTTACTCATTACCACGAGGATGGCACCAAGACATTCATGACAGATCCACCCCCGTGACCCAAACCCCTTCCATTAGACCCCCAACCTCCAACATTGGGAATCAAATTTCAACATGATATTTTGAGGTGACAAATATCCAAACAATATCAGATGAATATGTTTTTAAAAGAAGCAAGACATTTGGCAAGTCTGCCTCAATTTTTTGACAGAAGGAAAGTGTCTTTCATCTTAGCAATACCATATAAATGTAGTATAGTCTCTGGACAGTTGAAATTATGTGTTCTATTGATCAGAATTATGGATGGCTGCCCAGAAAGTAACAAAAAGCAGAAGAGCCTCAAGGGGCACATCTGGAAATTGAGTTGCATGCATTGAAGAATACAGAAATACTTCTGGGGACTTAAAAATTGAAGACTAACAATTATTCAGATTTTTTTTTTACCTTAAAGCAGACACCAGTGCAAAGTGAATTTTTGCATAAAACTTAAGGTTATTGGCTAGTTACTACTATTGTAAATAAAGAAATCTTTTCAGCCTCTTTGATCCAGAAAAAAAAGAGGTGAAAGACCCCTTTCATATGAAAGGGCTATGGATTAACTTACAGAGTTTTAAGAGCCACCTTCCTTGATATATATGAAACTTGCGGCCCCAAGAAAGAAGCAGCTGCTGATTTTGGATTGTGTGTCCATCCGTGTTCCTTTCATTTCCCAGGGCAAGCATAGATCTCCAAGTCAGCAAAATGAGGAACTCTGCTCTCACATCTAGTTTCTAGAGCTGAGTGGAAAGACAGAGATGGGGTGTCTGTGGAAAAATCAGGAAAATTATAGGAAACATAAAAATAAAATTTTATTGCTCTCCATCAGTGCAAGTTCATTTCAAGATTGAGTTATAATAAGAGATTATTTTGTAGAGTTCCAGAGTTGGACAAATACTTCAAGATCACACAAAAAAATGTAAAAAAGTAGTTAAGAACATGAGTTCTGGTGTCATACAGACTTTGCTTCTTTTCCTGGTTCTAAGATGTCTCCATTTTGCTTTCAGATAGATGAAGTCAACAAGATTAAAGACTGGCCCATAAAAATATCTCAAAAATTTATCCATGCTCTTTTTCCCTTCTAATTCAGTGGGATGGATATGACTGCAGCAGCCATGGAAACGAGGTGTTATATTGTCACAGTCCTGATCTGCTGAAGGCCCTGAATAATGGCAGAGCCTCCATCGATGGGCATTCCTGAATGACCACAAGAAGGAAACCTCACTGGTGACATGCTCACCTGCCAGAGACAGCTACAAGGACAAGAAACAAATTCTATTACTGCAAGCCATTTATGTTACAGCTGTCAGCATTACCCAACAAAGACACACCCATTTGCATGTGTCCCTAAGTCCAGGAGAATGTTTTCCAAGCTCTCTAAGACTTATGTGTGACCTTTTAGCTGTTTTCCAGTTCTTCATTTAAAGTTTTGCAATTCCTGCAAAAGCAAAGCTTTCTTTTACCTATGATGTGTCATGGGGAACAATAAAGAGTGTAGGATTAGAGAATGACCAAACTTTTATTGATGACCCAAGGCAAAATAAAATTCAGCCTGCTCTTTTGCAGCAATATTAGATCTGCTGCTCTTTCAGCAGTAAAATCTTGTTTTGTCAGCAGCTACTGAGAGTGGATATGACTCAGAAGACACATAAAAGCATATATGTAAGTAACTAGCTATTATGTTTAGAAAATCATTTTTTGCAACTTAAATGCACTCTAACATTTCCTATTTTAAATAATCAAGACCGCCTTCAGAATGCAGAATCTCAAAAATATTATGCTTTTCTATTTATGTCCTAATTGAATAAGGCAGAAGAAAGTACAAGTCACACAAGGACATACAGAAAATCACAAATTTTAGATATGAAAGGGAACTTTAAAGATCATTGAGCATAACAGCTTCATGCTATGGAAAAGGAAAGTAAGGCTTAGAAGGATTGTGAGCTGCGTAGTATCATTCCAACAGAGTTAGGACTAAAATTCACTTCTCAGTAATCATTTAATTCATTTTTTGCAGAGAGCTCAGCTCCCAATGCTTTAGAATTATGGAATCCTGTTTGTTTTTGTGACATTATTCAACTTTTCCTCAAAAAGTGGTATTAGAATATCAAGATTTATTCTATAATATTGAGCTTGCAAGAGCAACAATTCTGAGATCTACCAGCATCTGGTACATACATAGGTGATGCTCAATAAATGTTAATTGGTTGATGTTATAACACTCAAGTTTTATGGGCTAAGGTAACCCTTTGCTACAGCCTCATAATCCAATGGTCTAGGACTTACATTTTTAAAGGTTTTGAAAAGACAAAGTGAAATTTAAATATTAAACATTTCTTGGGATTCAAATATGACTTTGTATAAATATAGCGTAAGCTAATCACCACTTCTATTTTAAACATATACAAAAGATTTCTGGATCTGTCCATGACAAAAATCACAGGTATAGGATGTATTCCCATGGTAAAAATAAACAGATAACTAAACAAACTATGTAAAGTAACTGTTTTTAGATACTAGAAAATAGGCGATGTAGGCTGCTCATAAGAGAAGAGAAACATATGAGGTGATTTTTGCATTTGCAAAAAGTATTCTACCTTTCCAAGATGCAGCTGTGGAAACCAAAGACTTCACTTTGTGGCAGAGGAAACAGAGCACAGAGATATGACTAACCAGAAAACAACAGAACAACATCTTTTAAGTGCTGAAAAACAAAAACCTGTCAACTTAGAATCCTATAGCCCATGAAAATATCGTTCAAAAGTGAGGGAGAAATAAGTCGATTTTCAGACAAATAACAACCAAAAAACTGTCATTAGTAGATCCACACTAAAAAATATTACAGGATGGCCTTTAAGTTGAGGCTTACTAGTACCAGATATAAATATGGATCTATAGCAGAAGTCAGCAAATTATAAACTATAAGCCAAATCCAGCCATCTTTTATGTGGTCCATAAGGTAAGATAGTTTTAACATACTGAAATAATTAGAAAAATCAAAAGAATAATACTTTGAAAATTATGTAAATTTCAAAGTTTACTGAAAATATATGAAATTTAAAGTTTGGTATTTACAAATAAAGTTTTATTGGAACTCAGCCATGCTCAATTGTTTATAAATTGTCTATGGCTTATTTTACTCACATGAGCGTAGATGAGTCATTATGACACAGATTGTATTGCCTGCAAAGCCTAAAATACTTACTAACTGGTATTAAAAAAAAAAGTGTGCAGAATAAAGAGCACTGAAAATGGTAAATATGTGAGAAAATATTTTAAAAATCTTTTCTCATTTTTAAAATTTGTTTGAAAGACTGTTTAAAGCAAAAATAATGGCAGTGAATTGTGGGTTTTAAACATATGTAGAAGTAAATATGTGACAACTACAGGAGCAATTATAGGAAAGAAGTAAATGGAATCACTGCAGTGTAAGGGTGTATTAGTCTGTTCTCATGCTGCTAATAAAGACATACCTGAGACTGTGCAATTCACAAAGGAAAGAGGTTTAATTGACTCACAGTTCAGCATGGCTGGTGAGGCCTCAATAAACTCGCAATCATGGCAGAAGGGGAAGCAAACATGTCCTTCTTCACATGGTGGCAGCAAGGAGAAGTGCAGAGCAAAGGCCGGGGGTAAAGGGATGCCACTTATAAAACTATCGGGTCTCATGAGAACTCACTCACTATCACAAGAACAGCATGGATGTAACCACCCATGATTCAGTTACCTCCCACTGGGTCGCTCTCACAACACAATGGGATTATGGGAACTACAGTTCAAGAGGAGATTTGGTTGGTGACACAGGCACACCCTATCAAAGAGTCTTACATCCTACACAAAGAAGTATGTCTTAGTCACTTAAGGCTGTTATTACAGATACCATACACTGGGTAACTAAGATAAAAGACATTTATTTCTCACAATTCTGGAGGCTGGAAAGTCCACAAAAAACGTGCTGGCCAACTCAGTCTCTGGGGAGGGCTCTCTTTCTAACTTGCAGACGGACATCTTTTTATAAACAGACTGATTATATTTAAAAATTAGACAAAAAGTACTTCAAGAAAAGGAATAATAGTAAAAAAAAAGAGGAGCATATCATAATGTTTTAAAAAATCAAAGGATCTTGATGATGTGAAATGCACTGTTAAACAATTTTAGAATACTAAATGAAATTAATTGAAATTTTATAGACCACTACCCAAAGCAATTGCATTCTTCTGATGTGCACAAGATAGACCATATGTTGGGTCAGAAAACATACCTTAATTTCAAATGATTGAAAAAATACAGAATACATTTTCCTTTTATTATACTTTAAGTTTTAGGGTACATGTGCACAACGTGCTGGTTAGTTACATATGCACAACGTGCTGGTTAGTTACATATGGAACATCACACACCGGGGCCTGCTGTGGGGTGGGGGGACGGGGGAGGGACAGCATGAGGAGATATACCTAATGTTACATGATGAGTTAATGGGTGCAGCACACCAACACGGCACAGAATACATTTTCTAACTAAAATAGAATTATATTAGAAATCAGTAACAAAATTATATCTGGAATATCCCCAAATATTTGAAAATTAAACAATATAATTCTAAGTAAAACATCAGTAAAAGGAAAACATTACCAAAGCAAATAGAAATATTTTTACCTGAATAATGGAAATACAACAAATTAAACTTTGTGGGTGGCCAGAAATTAGTCCCTATATCTATAGCCAACTGATTTTTGCCAAAGGAACCAAGAACACACAATGGGGAAAGGACAATCTCTTCAATAAATGGTTCTGATAAAACTAAATATACACATGCAAAAGAATGAAACTAGACCCCCCACCTCTTTCCCTATAGAAAAATCAACTCAAAATGTATCAAAGACCTGAACTTAAGACCCCATACTATAAACTACCAGAAGAAAACATAGGGGAAATGCTTCAGGATATTGGTCTGAGAAAAGATTTTATAAATAAGACCACAAAATCACAGGCAACAAAAGCAACAACAAACAAATGAAATTATATCAAACTAAAAAAGCTTCTGCACAGCAAAGGAAACAATCAGAGTGAAGAGGCAACCTACAGAATGGGAGAACATATTTGCAAACTCTCCATCAAATAGGTGATTAACATCCAGAATATACAATAAATTCAAACATCTCAAGAGCAAAAAAAAAATCTGACTTTTAAGTGGGTAAATAATATGAACAAGCATTTCTCCAAAAAAAAAGACATACAAATAGACAACAAATATATGAAAAAAATGCTCAGTATCATTAATCACCATGGAAATGCAAATCAAAACCACAATGAGGTATCATCTCACCCCTGTTAGGATGGCTATTATCAAAAAGACAAAAAATAACAAATGCTGAAAAGGGAACTCATACACTCTCGGTAGGAATGTAAAGTAGTATGGTTACAATGGAGAACAGTACAGAGGCTCATCAAAAAAACTGCCAACAGAATTTCCATAAGATCCAGCAGTACCACTGCTGGCCATTTATCCAAAGAATAGGAAAATCAGTATCTCGATGACACATCTGCATCCCCGTGTGTGTTGCAGCACTGTTCACAACAGCCAATATGTGAAATCAACTTAGGTGTCTAACAACAGATGAATGAGTTTTTAAAATGTGGTATATACACACAATGAAATACTATTTGGACATTAAAAAAAATAAATCCTGTCATTCACGGCAACATGGTTGAAACTGGAGGACATTATGTTAAGTGAAATGAGCCTGGAACGGAAAGTTAAAAACCGCACATTCTCACTCATATGTGAAAGCTAAAAAATGCTGATCTCATAGAAGTAAAAAGTAGAACAGAAGACACCAGAGGCTGGGAAGAGTAGAGATAAGGGGGTTATAGGGAGAGAGTTGTTAGAGGATACAAAATTACAGCTAGATAGAAGGAATAAGTTACCGTGCTCTATAGCACTGTAGAATGACCAAAGTTAGTAATTCATAAATTCAAATAGCCAGAAGGAAGATATTGCATGTTCCCAACATGAAGAAATCATAAATGATCGAGGTAATGAATATGCCGATTACCCTGATCTGATCACTATACATTATATATATATATCAAAACACCACTATGTACCCTATAAATATGTAAATTATATATCAACTTTAATATAAAGAAAAATACCATAAAATATAATTTTTAAAATAAACTTTGTGTGTTACAACTAAAGCAATCCTTAAAGGAAAATATGTATCTTGAAATGCTTACATTAGAGAAAAAGCAAAGTTAAAATTAATAATCTAAGGTTTATTTTAAGAAGCTAGTAAAATAAGAGCAAAATAAATCCAAAGTAAGTAGGAGAAAATAAAAAACTAAATGTGGAAATCAATGAAATATAGTGGACAAACAAAAGAGAAAAATCAATGAAACTGAAATTCACTGGTAAATATCATCAAACATTTGAGGAAGAAGTAACTACAATCCTCCAATCTTAAATAAATGTTTTCCTAAAATATAAATGATCCAAACATTCCAATTAAAAGGTAGACATGTCAGACTGTTGTAAATGCAACCTTCACCCAGATCCACATATGGCATCCTTGTTAACAGGCAAAAGAGCAGCAAGATGGGCATGAAGCTGACCCAAGATCCTGCTCATGGTCTTGTGGAATTGCCCAAAAGCAGAACTGTGGGAGGGAGGGAGGGGAGGGGAAGGAAGGGGAGGGGAGAAGGAAGGGAGGAAGGCAGGCAGGCTACAAATATAAAGACATATTAAAAAATATATAGACATGTTGAAAGTAAGTTTGTGGAAAAATATGTGCCAGGCAAATATTAATCATAAAGCTGATGTGGTTATATTAATACTAGACAAAGTAGACTTTAAACCAAGATATATTGCCAAGGATAAAGATAAAGGAATCATAATGATAAAGGAATTCATCAAGAAGGCATAAAAACCCTAAATGTGAATGCACCTAAAAATAGAAATTAAAAATAAATTAAAAACTACAGATTTATGGAGTAAAAATAAATTTGTAATTATAATTGAAGATTTCAAAAACTTCCCTCTCAGTAATTGATAGAACAAGTACATAGAAAATTAGTGATCATATAGAAAAATAACTATAATTTGACATTCAAAGAATATTCCAACAGTAGCATACCATTCTTTTAAAATACAGATGGCATATTAACCAAGACAGACCATATGCTGAGCCTTAAATTATGTTTCAATAATTTAAAAAATAAAGTTTATGTTAATTTTCCTTCTTATTAAAAAGAAAATAGTTTTGAAAGAAGCCTCTCTCAATAGGCTTAAAAAAGCCCACATCAGAAGACGAAATCCAGCTAATATAATGTTATCAAATGGATTTTTAAAATTATTATTTTCTTTTCCCTTTCCAGGTTATTTTACAAACTGTGTGATATCCCACAATTTATGAAAGAAGTCTCTCGGTGAGGGAAATGTTTCCAACCAGTAAATCAAAAGATAAATGATCAAAACTCAAATCCTCTGAAAACCAGTTATAGGCATTGTGTTCATGTTGTATCAAAAGCAATAAATAATAAAATGTCCTAGCATATTTTTCATATCATTGAAATATTTTAAGGACATTTTAACAGTCATTTCAAAGTAAAGAAGGGTTCTGGTAAGGCAAATTCTTTTCTACTTCAAGTATTATTTATGAATACAACCCAAGGTAGTTTTTCATGTTGTACATAGAGCTCTGCAGAAAGTATTTCCATTTAAGGTAGATAGCAATCTATCAAAATAAACCTGGTCAGGCTGTGACATAAATGCATATAAGGCTATCTAGGTATACGACCCTATTTTTTCACTAATCCAATGATGGTAGGGTACTACTAAATTTTTCTTAAGTATGTATGGTTCGGTTTGGTTTGGTTCTTGTTTTTATTTTAATGTAGAAGGCTTCTGGCATTGACATTTAGTCTTGGATTGAGATAGGAAAGAATGAGGATAGTTTTGGATGTTGAAGAGGTATTGAAAAGGTACTGGTTATCAAGATACTGAGATGAGGTTGTTAAGGGGCCCGGAGAACCAGAGAAAAGGCAGGAGGGGTGAAGGAATCAAGACACTGTCATCTATATAGAGGCTAGAAAATGATTTGGGAGCAGTAAGTACACTAAGACTGAATCAGAGCCTAGAAGAGGCTTCTTACTCGTAGAACAAGTAAGAGAAGTTTGACGATCACGACAGAATGCAAAGAAGCAGAAAATAGGTGAAGAAAATAAGTTGTGCAGATCAAGCTTCACACCCATAATTTGCATAGAACTAGAGATCAAAAAATAGAACGTAGGTTTCAGGTATTCAGGAAGGAATCTTGGATGACAGGTCAGAAAGGCCCAGAGTTATACATGAGTCAGGATTCAAAAACCCACCCAAAGTAACTACATCTCAGCAAGCAGCACTCCCAGAAATTAGATCAGCTGAGATCCTATAGAATGGAATTATTGAGTTCCCACCTTGAGGATGTAAATATAATCACTGCATTGATAAGGATATGCCATTGTTAGGCATGTGAAACTTCACCCAGATCCACATAAGGGCATCCTGGTTAACAGGAAAAAGAGCAGCAAGATGGGCATGAAGCTGACCCAAGATCCTGCTCATGATCTTGCGGAATTGCCCAAAAGCAGAACTGAGACCAAGCAAAAGAAGCACTCTAGTGAGCAGGCTCATCTACTGGGACCAAAGGTGAGTCAAGAAAGGACCAGATCACTTCCACCTCCGAGACTGGTTTTTCAATGAGTTTTAAGGAAAGTTATATTTTTAAAATACTTTATGATCCAGATATTTATACATAGCAATAGTGCTAATAATCAAATGCTGACACAGGAATTGCTGAAGCAAAACCCATTGGCTGATACTCTGATAACCCTATGAGTGCAAACTTACATACATAAAAGGCCATTTCATTTTATATAGCTCTACCATATTAGTAATAGGAATTTATGATATGGAATGCTATGGTCTATTCTTTCCTCTGCAATAAAAGCAGTTAAAAAATGTTATCTCCAGATTTCATGAAGAATTGGTTTTCACGGAATCACAAAACTTTCCAAATTGAAAATCTCTGGAGAGAAAGTAAGCATTGCTAGACTCAACAGACCATGCAAAAAACAGACAGGGCTCGTGCACAATGGTTAAGGATAATCTACACTGGAGTGACAGGGGCAGACCAGGCCACTGCCCTCAACCCCGCCTTTGCTACCTCTGCATATCTGTATGAGTGACTTCATTGAGAACTCACTTCCTAAGGCCAAACAGAGGAAATATGAGCTTAAATGTTTAATTACTCAGCTTCTTTTCCTCCCCTTTCTCATTGCCTTTTTTCCATTATAAGGTTTCTGGGCTTCTCTCTAGGTTCCTCTCCCCTAGAATGAGTTCTAGAAAATTCTCACTCCTAGCCCTCTAAACCCCCACTGATGATGTGGATATGTCTTGCTAGAGTTCTTCCCAAAAGTTGGATCCTGCCCCAAATCCAGGGATGGGTTCTGCAGTTTCGCACAGTTTTGCTGCCTGCCCAAAGACAAATATTGACCATTCTCTGTGTGACACAGTTGCCCCAACTAGATGCCTTTATATTAACTGTTGCTTCCTGTACCCATTGACCTCTACCCCATCATTAGTCTTTTTGTTTGTTTATTTGTTTGTTTGTTTGTTTGAGACAGAGTCTCGCTTTGTCACCAAGGCTGGAGTGTAGTGGCATGATCTCAGCTCACTGCAAGCTCCGCCTCCCAGGTTCACGCCACTCCCCTACCTCAGCATCCCAAGTAGCTGGGACTACAGGCACCTGCCACCACGCCAGGCTAATTTTTTGTATTTTTAGTAGAGATGGGGTTTCACTGTGTTAGCCAGGATGGTCTACATCTCCTGACCTCGTGATCCTCCCACCTCGGCCTCCCAAAGTGTTGGGATTACAGGCGTGAGCCACCACGCCAGACCCAATTTACTCTCTTAGTAAAGGTAACATCCCAATCCCCACCAGTATGCAATATACCTACGGAATAAACACATACATGTACCTCTGAATCTAAAAATCGAATTTAAATTTTTTTTTAAAAAGTAACAATATTAATGGAATAGTTTCTAGTATCAAGATCCAAAGCCATGGGCTAAGTGAAAAGAAAGTTCCTAATCCAACCCGCTTGTGATTTCCTGATCTCTCAGATATATTTATGAGAAAAATAGAGGCTATAGAAGAGATGCTGAGAATAACTTGTCTCTCTTACAAACCGCTGACCAAGTATTTCAGACTATATAGTGGAGGGCCAGGTTTCAGTATAGGGTGGAATAAAAACCACCTATAGTCAATGGTGAAACTAATGAATTACAAAGTCACTTCACTGTCATTTCCTTCAGGTGTAAAATGAGGAAGTTGGGTTAGATCATGTCTGAGGCCACCTTAAGCTCTAAAAAATCTATTATCTGTACAGAGTAGCACCACTTACGTTGACATTTAATGTTAAACCTACAAAAGCTTATTGACAAGAGGATGTACTTTCGTGGAAACTGATATGGAATCGGTGTGTATAAAATGCAAAGTTTTAAAAGAAGGTGGAAGGCAGATACTTCAGAATTGAGAAGGCATAACTTAAGCTTAATAATTTGTGGAGTACCCACAAGGTCTGAATAATAAGATACTTAAATCCACAGAGTATTTGACAAAATCAAATTCATAACCATTTGTTTATCAGCGTATTTCCAGAGCCCCAAAGTGTGGTGAAGGTTGTAAATGAAGTTATAGAGGAATGCACTATTTATTATCATTGAGAAAATGACGTCACAGAACAAGAAATACAAACTGTCTTTCATCATTTTAAAATCTATGACCATAAAGGCAACCGGGCAGTGCTGGAACAGAATGCTCCATCTCCCTGGTCACAACTAAATAGCTCCAATTTCCAGTCATTCATGTTTTCAGGGATATGGTTCTCCTTTTCAAAATGTCCTAATAGTTATAAATGGCTTGTTGTCAATATAAATACCTAATGTGTTTTTCTATTCAGATTACTTCATTATGGAATAATGTACATCAATTTCATGCATAATTTGCACTTTTGTCACTGAAACATCAAGTAGAAACATTATCATTAAATGTTGATTCATGAAGCAAAAAACAATATTTTTTAATCAAGCTCAGGCCCACGATTATTGGGCCAGCAGGAGCTGAGAATTCTGCAGACATCAAACTGCTTCCCCCAAGGAAACTTCTCTTCCCCATAACTCTCCACTCTGCCTGCTTGTTGCTGCTTACAGAAGAGTATCTAGACATAAAAGGTTGCTCCTTTCCTTGTAGGAACAGAAGCTGCACTGTATATAACAGGGCTTGGCTGTGGTACGAACCACTGGAGGAGGCGGCATCACGAGTAGAATCAAACATCTGCAACATGGAAACCGTTCTAAAAAAAAAAAATTAGCCGGCGAGGGGGGCGTGTAAAGCAAGGAGCTGAGGAGAATGGCGAAAGGGGGGAGGGGAGGAGATGGATGCACTGAAATGAAAGGCCACATATATCTCACTGCCTGTTCTGGTACAACTTTCAAGCTAAGAATGGTTATTACGTTTTTAAATGGTTGACAAAAAATATGTATCAAGACATGTGGAAACTATATGAAACCCAGATTTCAGTGTCCAATAAATAAAGTTTGGAACTGTCTCAGACTCGTTTGTTTACATATTGTCTATCACTGCTTTCATGCTATAATGTAAAGTCAGCAAGTTGTAAGAGACCATATAGCCCATAAGCTCTTTACCACCTGGCTCTTCAGGGTCAAAGATTGCCCATCCCGTCCCTAGAACATCCAGGAAGTTCCCTTGTTGTGCCGTACACAGAAGAACAATATTGGACCCAGCAAAAGTCTTCTGCTTCTAATGCCTGATGGCAATGTCAAATTTTGAAGTCAACACTTTGCTTTAATAACAGAAGTCCTCTACAAAAATACTTATTTTTTCCTAAGATTTCTGCCTCTGTTATCCATGCTTAGTCATTTGCTTAAAACCACTGTCTCTACTTCTGTCCCTGTTCCCATCTTTGCCAGGAGCCCACCACACTGATTCTACCATTTAAGTAATCCTTCTGTTCTTTGTCCCAAACCCAACTAGATTTCGTCATAGCATTTAATCCTGCAGTGAAGATTTGTTTTCTATTTGTCTGTCTGCAGAAAGGAGCAAATTTTTTACTTTCAGAGAATACATTAATTCTCTCATGCCAGTAGGAGGGAGAGTTTCACAAGGAACTAACATTTGAATTTTAAGCCAAGCAATTTGAAGGAGGATGGGGAAACACACACAGTTTATATTTACTAGTCTGTCATGGACACATCTGATTCAAAGTGACCACATAAAAACTCCTTTTTAGTCCTATTTCCTTGTCACTATAAGAGATATTCGAGTGTCATCTGAATCCCAATTTTTTTTTTTTTTTTTTTTTTTGAGACAGAGTCTTGCTCTGTCGCCAGGCTGGAGTACAATGGCGCGATCTCGGCTCACTGCAACCTCTGCCTCCCGAGTTCAAGAGTTTCTCCTGCCTCAGCCTCCCAAGCAGCTGGGATTACAGGCGCGGGCCACCATGCCCAGCTAATTTTTGTATTTTCATTAGAGACAGGGTTTCACCATGTTGGCCCGGATGGTCTCGATCTCTTGACCTGGTGATCTGCCCGCCTCGGCCTCCCAAAGTGCTGGGATTACAAGCGTGAGCCACCACGCCCGGCCAAGAGATTCCATTTCTTGCCTCTTCCGGCTCCTGATAGTCGTTGGTTTTCCTTACCTGATGGTTGCATCACTCCAGCCTCTTCTTTTGTCTTCACCTGGTCTCCTCTCTGTGTCTGTGTCTTCTGCCACTGGATTTAGGGCCCACTTTGGTAATCCAGGATGACCTCAAGATTCTTCATTACACCTGCAAAGACCATTTTTGCAAATGAGATCATATTCACAGGTTCTGGGAATCTATACCTGGACATACCTTTTAGGGGGCACTATTCAATGTACTGCATGTAGCAAGAGAATACTAGGGCATGTATCATCTCATCCAAGCCTTCAAGAGCCTTGAGAGTTACTGCTATTTCTCAGATAAGAAAACCATAGTGATAAAAGTGAAAAGCTAGCATTTAAAACTCGGTCTGTCAGCCGGGCGCAGTGGCTCACGCCTGTAATCTCAGCACTTTGGGAGGCCGAGACAGGTGGATCACGAGGTCAGGATATCGAGACCATCCTGGCTAACAGTGAAACCCTGTCTCTAATAAAAATACAAAAAATTAGCTGAGCGTGGTGGTGGGCGCCTGTAGTCCCAGCTACTTGGGAGGCTAAGGCAGGAGAATGGCGTGAACTGGGGAAGCAGAGCTTGCAGTGAGCCAAGATCGCGCCACTGCACTCCAGCCTGGGCGACGGAGCGAGACTCCGTCTCAAAAACAAAACAAAACAAAACAAAACTCGATCTGTCAGGATTTAAGTCTATTCCTTTAGCCGCTGTGGCATTTTACTACCTACAAAGCAGACAGGGCCACTTTCTAAATCGCCCAGCCTATAGGCTGAATATACCAGAGCCCTAAGCCACCACAAGGTCCCTCTGTTCCCCCACTTCACCTATTTGTATAGCCATATGGCCCACCAGGAGTGCAGAAATACAGGCTATTTCACAGGTCAGCAGGAAATTCCCAAATGCCCTCAGGGCTAATCAGACACTCTCAGCCACCTTCTTTAAAATTAAGTTCCCATTTCTCCTAGTAAGTTCTGCTTGATGCTTCATAAGTTTCATGGCAAGTTAAGTGCATTGCATTTTCACCACTGGTAAGCAGTGTAGACAAGAAATTCTAAAGAGAATATTTCATCTTCATTTCAATCTAGCAAACTTATAAAAGTATGGATTTTTAAACTTGGGATGCAAATGACACTAGAGCATAACTCATAGTGACAAGGAGAAAGGACTAATAAAGGAGTTTTTATGTGGTCACTTTGAATTAGACCTGTCAGTGACACTCTAGTGAATATTAACTGTGTGCATTTTTCCATCCCCCTTCAAATTGCTTGGCTTAAAATTCAAATAAAGTTAGTTCCTTGTGAAAACCCCCCTCCTGGTGGCATGAGAGAATTAATGTACTTTCAAAGGTAAACAATTTGCTCCTTTCTGCAGTTGGAGCAGAGCTGTTATAGATCATGCCAACTCAAAGGGAAAATAGAGTCAAGGAAATGGAAGGGTCAAAAGCCAACCACCTGGAAATTTATGTCAGTTTTTATGCTTAAGATCCTTCACTGCAAACAAATATCACACTTTAATGCCACAGCACAATAAAGAAAAACCTTTGACTTGTGGGCTTGTGGGAAAAGCAGAATGAAAAAACAGCATTCATGTGGGAGTCAAAACCTATCCTACACCTTGGGGAGGAATAAAAAAGCCTGTATGTTATTCCTTTTATCTCTGTTGGAGCCAAGGCACAGATT
This sequence comes from Nomascus leucogenys, assembly GCF_006542625.1. Classification (NCBI taxonomy): domain Eukaryota; kingdom Metazoa; phylum Chordata; class Mammalia; order Primates; family Hylobatidae; genus Nomascus; species Nomascus leucogenys. Next base: position 52,896,429 of record NC_044399.1, read on the forward strand.
GACTCAATGGACAGGAAACTGACAGTGATGGAGCAACTGCTGCTTACCTGATTGTTTCATCGTGACTACATCATTTAACTCTCATGCCCACCCTTGAAAGTAGGCAAAATGCCCTCATGTTAGAATTGACAAAAAATTCAAGCTTAGAAACCTAAATGACTAACCAAAGGTCACTCTGTTAATTTGCAGTGATACAGGGCAAACCAGACATTCTCAGACACCAAGCTTACCTAAACCAACTTCTTTTTCCTGTTCCTGCCAGCATATATAAACACATGCTTTTAAAATAATGACAGGCTAAATCTAGCAATCAAGTCATTATAGCATTCCAGTAAGTCCGCAAGTGACACGTTGTTTTCACTAAAGATGTACCAGGATATGACATTCTCTCCTTCTGTTATGCCCAGCCAGCAGACTGACTGTCAGATACCCACTGCTGTGATCTGTTTAGCAAGGTCAGCTGCTTGATCGCTATGAATAATTGGATGCCATTAATAATGGTCAGCTCCAGGATATAGGAAAGTGGTCAAGCATGGTAATCGTATTTTGAATTCCAGCAGATTATTTCCTGGGGAGCAGGAAGACAACCACTACATGGGACACAGTTTTTCTAAGTAGAATAGAAATAATTGCTTCCCTAGAGGTGAAGGGGAGAAGCCAAGTGCTCCCGTAAAAATGTGTGACCATATCTAGTAAGAAAAATGGAGGTCAAGGTTTTGCAAGTGATGGCTAATACTATGAAGCCTGGCCATTACCATCACTAAAAGTCTTCACAAGTTCACATTCTTATTATTCTCTTATTTAGATTAACACTAGAGCTTTACATGTTGAGGGGCCACCATCTAAATTTTGAAGCACCAGTGAGGTTAGACCAATGGCTAATGAGGAACTCTAATACAATTGATACCCATCTGAAAAGGTCAAGCATAAATCTTTTGCTGTTTAATGTGTATTAAATTCTCACCACACATTAAGGGTTGTAGATACTGCAAGATAATTCGGCAAAACATTATTATCTTTAAAAAAAAAAAGCCCTGTCAAAAAATGGATGGTTTTTAAAAATCTCCCAGGGCATAATAATAAAAGTGAGAAATTAAAAAGAGATTGAAAAAAAAAGCACATTTTAAATCATGTGAAAAGGAAAAACTAAAAGTGATTTTAGAGGATAGACTGCAGTGTAGGCAACACATAAAGAGCAAAACATTTCATAGAAAAATATAATAGCTATCAGTTTCAGACTTTACTAAGGAAACTATTTCTTAAATTGCCCAGCAATATGGGCAGAACAAATTAAAGTTAAAACTTATTATAGCAAAGGAAATATGGATGGGAGCATGGAATCATGATACAACTGCCTGAAATGAAATATTCAACACATGCCTCAATTCTTGCCAGCTTTTCTATTATTTGGAGCTACCAGGAGTTGGATCATTTCGACTATTTTTTTTTAAGGTATTCAGTGTTTGGATGAACTCTAAAATGAAAAGAGATAAACAATCATAGAGCTAAAACTATAAAACTCTCATAAGAAAACATAAGGAATGAGTCTTTGTAACCTTGGGTTACACAATGGTTTCCTAGATCTGGCACCGAAAGATAGGTGACAAAAGAAAACACTTGGGCTGGGCGTGGTGGCTTATGCTTGTAATCCCAGCACTTTGGGAGGCCGAGGTGGGTGGATCAAGAGGTCAGGAGACCATCCTCGCCAACATGGTGAAACCCCGTCTCTACTAAAAATACAAAAAATTGGCCAGGTGCGGTGGCTCATGCCTGTAATCCTAGCACTTTGGGAGGCTGAGGCAGGCGGATCACAAGGTCAGGAAATTGAGACCACCCTGGCTAACACAGTGAAACCCCGTCTCTACTAAAAATACAAAAAATTAGTGGGGCGTGGTGGCAGGCGCCTGTAGTCCCAGCTACTCGGGAGGCTGAGGCAGGAGAATGGCATGAACCCAGGAGGCGGAGCTTGCAGTGAGCCGAGATCACGCCACTGCTCTCCAACCTGGGCAACAGAGGGAGTCTCCATCTCAAAAAAAAAAAAAAACTAAAAATTAGCCGGGCGTGGTGGCACATGCCTGTAGTCCCAGCTACTCGGGAGGCTGAGGCAGGGGAATCACTTGAACACCACACGCGAAAATTGCAGTGAGCTGAGATCGCGTCACTGCACTCCAGTCTGGTGACAGAGTGAGACCTCATCTCAAAAAAAAAAAAAAATACTGGACATTGGACTACACCAAAATTAAAAACTTTTGTGTTGCAAATGAGATCATCAAGAAAGCTAAAAGATGACCCACAAAACACAAGAAAATATTTGCAAATCATATAGGTGATAAAGGATTTGTATCTCAATACAAACAGCCAAAAAATGAAAAGAATCCAAATGTTGGTCAACTGATAAGTGGATAAAGAAAATGTGGTATATCCATCCAGTAACGTAATCAGCCATAAAAAGGAATGAAGTACTGACATTCACTACAATGTGTTTGATTCTTGAAAACATTATGAAAAGTGAAGGAATCCAGTCACAAAAGGCCACATATTGTATGATTCTTTTTAGGGTACATGTCCATGTCCAGAACAAGCTAATTTACAGAGACAGACAGTAGGTTAGGGGTTGCTTAGGGCTGAGGGATGGACACAGGAGAGAAATGGGGATTGATTGCTAATGGGTACAGGGTTTCCTTGAATGGGGATGAAAATGTGCTAAAACTAGATTATGATGATGGTTGTGCAACCCTGTGAATATGCTAAAAAAAAACATACAATTGTACACTTTAAATGGATGAGTTATATGATGTGAATTCTCTGTCAATAAATTCAAAGCTCTTTTTGAAAAATCAAACACAAATAAAAACAGCATTGGATATTGGGTGCTTCCCTAGTGACAAAAATCACTGTATTCTCAGAATACGGGTCCAAAAGGGGAGAAGCAACTTGTCCTAGGCCCGGCTTTAAGCCAGTAATGAAACAAGATCCCTAAGATTTCTGCTTCCAGGTGATTCCCCAGACTCCAGTAACATTGGCAAATTTCTTAACCCCTTATGGTCCAAATTTATTTTTTATTTTTTTGTTGGTGTCTTTTTCCCTCAGTGATGGTAGTCTTACTGACGCATTTGCCCAGAAACATTTCTTTAACGTGATATAAACGGAAGACATGATAACCTAAAGGAAGTAGGCAGTATCAACCTACAGAAGTCTATTTCCCTGGACAATAGTAAGCTACAAAACCTGGGCATGGTCTAAATAGTCCCCTGAAAAGAGTATTAGATGGAAACATGCATGGTTTTTAGGTCTGAGAAAATTACAGAAACAGGTGACGATCTGTCTATAGAAGTAAGGACCCCAAATCCATATTTCCCAGTCTTTAATAATGCCTACAGTTTAAGCAGGACAGAAACCAGGGTACAGAGGGTCAGCTCTTTGACTTTTGCTCTTAAAGTTAATGCCTTTTCCCACTAGAGAACATCCATTTCCTTCAAGAGCCACTTTTAAGCCCACACAAAGCTTTGAGAAGCCAGAAAGAAAAAAAGAGCCTCATCTCAGTTGCAATATTTCCAGAACTTTCAAACATCTTATTTTAAAATCAGAAGAGATAAAATGCCTCAGACACCAGTGGTATCCTCATTTGTACAATGGAGAAAGTGAACACCACCTACCCAAAAAAAAAGCCCAAGAAAAAACAGCAAATGTGTGTGTGTGTGTGTGTGTGTGTGGCCTATGTGTGCTGGTAACTCGGGTGCAAAGGGTTCAGGAAGAGCTAAGGCTGAACATCAGAACCTAGAGCATTTTAAGAGTTTTCTAGAGCACAGCAGAGATGATACAGAATTTCCTTATGCCTGAAGAGGAGGCGTACACGAGATGGAAGACTGTAAGTTAGATCTTTGTTCTCCCTACTGCACTCTAAGCTTTAAAACAAATTCAATAATTACACAAAATCAAGGTTTATTTTGTCCTCTGTTCGTTCTTTTATCTGTAATACACTTGCAATTTTCAAGCTCCTATTTTCCTTGTTTTCTTTTACTTCTACTTGAGTTATTTTTATTTATTTTTCTTTTCATAAAATAAAAATGTTTCTCCAAGAGAGCACTGGCAAGCCTTAAGGTAGAGTAAATTAGGCAGTAACCATTTCTTTGACATCTATTCAACCACTACAAACACACCTGAGAGTGAAGAGGAGAAAAGGTGAGAGAGGAGATTGATAGGAATAGCACCCCATGTTTTATTCATCTTTTCAGGACACTGTAGAGATTAACTAATTACCCTACACTATGCATCTGTAGGAACAAGAAGAGTAATCCAGCTGTGCCCTACTTTAAGAAAAACTGATTTATAAAAATTGAATTTACCAAAAATATAAATTATGAAATAAATCAAAATGTATTTATAGAAGTGTTCAATATAAGGTTGAATTTTAATGAGTGCACCCCTAGAGCATGTAAAACATGACATCATTTATAAAACTTGAATCATTCTTCTACCAAAACCCATTATTTAAAAATCCAAACTTATAAAAACAGATGTATTGGGGGTTATTTGTTAAATTCATTAAAATATTTCTTTAAATAGCATGCCAATACCACATCCCACCTCCAGGTACTAAAAATATCATTTGATTTGCTAGCAATTAATTAAATACAAATTCAGGGAAACAAGCTATTGTTAGAACTAAATATGCCTGTCTTTGTGTCTTTTTTCCTGTGGGTAAATAGGAAAATTGAAGATCTAAGGAATGAAGTAGTCATTCTCAGATTAATATTTATAATTAAATTCTCCTACTCTCTTATCTATAAAATATCTCTCTTCTGTAATACTGATACACAAATAGACATAAATTATTCATGATCATCCAGGCACAGTGGTTCACGCCTGTAATCCCAGCACTTCGGGAGGCCGAGGCAGGCGGATCATGAGGTTAGGAGATCAAGACCATCCTGGCTAACACTGTGAAACCCTGTCTCTACTAAAAATACAAAAAAATTAGCCAGGCACGGTGGCGGGTGCCTGTAGTCCCAGCTACTCAGGAGGCTGAGGCAGGAGAATAGCATGAGCCCAGGAGGCGGAGCTTGCAGTGAGCCGAGATCACACCACTGCACTCCAGCCTGGGTGACACAGCAAGACCCTGTCTCAAAAAAAAAAAAGAAAAAAATTATTCATGATCATGGAAAGAGCAGAGAAACAGGACACTAAATAGTGAGTAGCAACAAAATAATTTCATTTTAACTTTTGGCTATATTTCTTATTTGCTTTAGATGTGTACCCAAAATAATTCAATAATCCAAAGATTGGCATTTGAAATATAATTTTTCATGTACATAAATTGAAGTTGAATAATACTAATCAGAATTTCTATGAGAAGTAGACCCAGGAATAGAATCCCAACACATGCTGTAATTTGAGGGTAGTTCTTGATAAAATATCATTAAGTGTGACAAAGGGCAAGTCCTCTGATTTTAACTGATCGAAGAATAAAAGCAAAGTAAAAGATTTCAGGGGCAGAGTATTACGTACTGATGCTTTTCAAACAAATTGCATTTAAAAATGAAACCCCTTCAAAATATCTGTACCTTCAGCCTTCCTTTGACCAATCTGGGACTGATTTTTTAAAAGACAAAAGATGAATTCATTGGCCAGCTTGCATTTTTACTTTTGGAGGCAAAACGTGGCAACAGACCTGCTCTCTCTAATTTATAAGGCCCCAACCAAGTACTCTGTAGCACTCCAGAGATCACGGTCTGTTGGGAACAGGCTCCCCAAAACCTGGCCATAAACTGGCCCCAAAACTGGCCATAAACAAAATAGCAGCAGCACTGCGACATGTTTATGATGGCCATAATGCCCACACTGGAAGGTTGTGGGTTTACCGGAATGAGGGCAAGGAACACCTGGCCCGCCCAGGGCAGAAAACCGCTTAAAGGCATTCTTAAACCACGAACAATAGAATGAGCGATCTGTGCCTTAAGGACATGCTCCTGCTGCAGATAACTGGTCAAACCCATCTTTTTATTTCAGCCCATCCCTTCGTTTCCCATAAGGAATACTTTTAGTTAATCTATAATCTATAGAAATAATGCTTATCACTGGCTTGCTATTAATAAATATGTGGGTAAATCTCTGTTCGAGGCTCTCAGCTCTGAAGGCTGTGAGACCCCGATTTCCCACTTCATACCTCTATATTTCTGTGTGTCTTTAATTTCTCTAGCACCACCAGGTTAGGGTCTCCCTGACCGAGCTGGTCTCGGCAAGTGGCGTCCATCTTGGGGGCTCAAATCCAGGTCGAAGGGTCACCGGAGTGATGGTTGGAGAATGTGGAACTAGCTGGAGGACACCTGAGTACTCTTAAAGCAATCCCCTTGGTGAGTAAGAAGGGGAGCTCAGAAGCATCAGGGTAACAATGGGACAAGTATGGGCTCTGGTTCGTTCCACCTTGGAACTTTTTCACACTGATAATGAGGAGGAAGGAGAGTATAACAAAGTAACAGAAGAGGTTACAGAGTAGGTTTATTTGCCAGCTAAAGCAGCAAAGGAGAGAGAGGTTCATCCCTTCCCATCTGCACCCCTCTCATTATTATTTTGAAGAAAAAGAGTGGCCTGACCCTCTAGATCTTTCTTTTCCAGAGGACACTGGGCAAAAATTAGTTGCCGCAGTGACTGTTCGAGCAGAGCCTCAAGTGACCGCTCTTAGTTCTATTCAAGCAGGAATTCAGCAAGCTAGATGAGGGGGTGATTTAGAGGCTTGGCAGTTCCCTGTTAGAATACACCCCCCAGATCAACGGGAACTATTATAGCTACATTTGAGCCTTTTCCTTTTAAATTAGTCAAAGGATTTAAAGAAGCTGTTAATCAGTATGGACCAGGTTCTCCTTTTGTAATGGGACTGTTAAAGAATGTTGCTGTTTCCAGTCAGATGATTCCTACTGCCTGGGATGCTCTTACTCGAGCTTGTCTAACTCTTGCTCAGTTCTTACAATTTAAAACTTGGTGAGCAGATGAAGCTTCCATTCAGGCTGCTTGCAACACCAAGGCCCAACCTCAAATTAATATAACTGCAGACCAACTTTTGGGGATTGGCAGCTGGGCTGGTGTAGATGCACAAGTGGTCATGCAGGATGATGCCATAGAACAGCTTAGAGGAGTGTGTATTAGAGCTTGGGAAAAAATCACTTCAAGTGGAGAACAATACCCCTCTTTTATTGCTATAAAACAGGGACAAAAAGAACCATATGTGGATTTTATAGCTCGGTTATAGGAGTCTCTTAAAAAGGTGACTGCAGATTCAGCTGCTCAGGATATAGTGTTGCAGTTATTAGCTTTTGACAATGCTAATCCTGATTGCCAGGCTGCTCTGTGACCTATCAGAGGGAAAGCACATTTAGTTGATTATATCAATGCCTGTGACGGTATTGGAGGTAATTTGCATAAGGGTACTCTGCTAGCACAGGCAATGGCAGGACTGAGAATGGATAAAGGAAATACTCCGTTTCCTGGAGCTTGTTTTAACTGTGGGAAGCATGGTCATACTAAAAAAGAATGCAGAAAAAATCAGCGAGTCAGGCCATCAGATAGCAGAAAAAAGAAAACTGCTGAGTCTGAAATATGTCCAAAATGTAAAAAAGGAAAATATTGGGCTAATCAGTGTCACTCTAAGTTTGATAAAGACAGGAACTCGATTTCAGGAAACAACATGAGGGCCCCCCCCCCGGGCCCCATTCCAAACAGGGGCATTTCCAGCTCAGGCCATTCCCTCACCTCTGTACAATGTCCCCTGCCACAGCCGGTTGTGCCACAGTAGATTTATGCTGCACAAGAGCTGTCAGCCTTCTGCCTGGGGAACCCCCACAATAGGTCCCAACAGGAGTCTGTGGACCCTTGCCAGCGGAGATGATAGGATTACTTCTAGGCAGGTTTAGTTTAAATTTAAAAGGGGTACAAATACATATAGGAGTCTTTGATTCAGATTACAGTGGGGAAATTCAAATTGTTTTATCCACTTCTGTTCCCTGGAAATCAGAGCCAGGAGAGTTCATAGCACAGCTCCTTATTGTGCCATATGTGGGAATGGGGAAAAGTAAAATTAAATGAACAGGAGGATTTGGAAGCACAAATAAACAAGGCAAAGCAGCTTATTGGGTAAATCAAATTACTGATAAACGTTCTACCTGTGAAATAACTATTCAGGGAAAGAAATTTAAAGGTTTGGTAGATACAGGAGCAGACATTTCAATCATTTCTCTACTGCACTGGCCATCTGCGTGGCCAATTCAACCCGCTCAACTTAACATAGTTGGAGTTGGTAAAGCCCCTGAAGTATATCGAAGTAGTTATATTTTGTATTGTGAAGGGCCCGATGGACAACCTGGGACTATTCAACCAATTATAACTTCTGTACCTATAAATTTATGGGGGAGAGATTTATTACAACAATGGGGAGCACAAGTTTTAATTCCAGAACAATTATACAGCTCTCGAAGTCAACATATGATGCATGAAATGGGGTATGTTCCTAGTATGGGACTAGGAAAAAATTTGCAAGGTTTGAAAGAACTGCTTCAAGCAGAAGCACAAAGTTCCCGCCAAAGATTAGTATATCATTTTTGATGGTGGCCATTGTTAAGCCTCCAGAAGCTATACCTTTAAAATGGTTAACAGATAAGCCAATTTGGATAGAAAAATGGCCACTAAGTAAAGAGAAACTGGAGGCTTTAGAGAAATTAGTTACTGAACAATTACAAAATGGGCACATAGCTCCAACATTTTCCCCTTGGAATTCTCCAGTTTTCATAATTAAGAAAAAATCAGGTAAATGGAGAATCTTAACTGACTTAAGAGCCATCAGTTCAGTTATACAACCTATGAGAGCATTACAGCCAGGATTGCCTTCTCCTGCTATAATTCCAAACAACTGGTCTTTAATAGTCATAGATTTAAAAGACTGTTTCTTTACTATCCCCTTAGCTGAGCAAGACTGAATGGTTTGCATTTACAATTCCTGCGGTAAACAACCTGCAGCCTGCTAAGTGTTTTCATTGTTTTACAGATAGGTCTAATAACGGTAAAACTTCTTATTCTGGCTCAAAAAGTAAAGTTTTCCAGATGCCCTATACTTCAGCTCAAAAAGCGGAGCTTGTAGCTGTAATCGAGTTATTGACTGCTTTTGATATACCTATTAATATAATTTCTGATTCTTCATACGTGGTTCATTCCACACAGTTAATTAAAAATGCTCAGTTATGACTTCATACAGATAAACAACTGATGAGAAAAACAAAAAAGGGGGAGAAATAGGGATTACAGGACAGCCCATACACAATTGAATCTAGCATTATTAACTTTAAATTTTTTGAGCCTGCCCAAAGGCCAGATGTTACCAGCAGCTGAACAGCATCTACCAAAACCAGCTGCAAAGACAGAAGCAAAAAATTGGTTTGGTGGAGAGATCTGATAACAAAAAGTTGGAAAATATGTAAAATAATAACTTGGGGTAGAGGTTATGCTTGTGTTTCTCCAGGCCAAAATCAACAGCTGATTTGGATACCATCAAGACACCTGAAAACTTATCACGAGCCAGATGCTGAGGAAGAGATTCCGGGGAGGATCCCAAGGATCCCCCAGTTGCAGCCATGTCGATACTGATGCTGAGGAGGACCCCAACTGTCACGAGCAACACCCGTTGAACACAGCCACTCACCTGGGGACACATCAAAAAGCTGTCACAGATGGCAAAAGAAAACCTAAGGAAGGCAGGACAACCAGTCACAATAAGTAATTTAATGGTAGCTATGATAACGGTGATCACCACTGCTGTGAGTATTCCTTCAATAAGTGCTGACACAGAGAACAATCATACTCATTGGGTATATTTATCAATCTTGGCTGGCAATAGTGCCTGGATGTAATCACTCTATAACACAGTTACACATGCTTTCTGATCTCAGTATTTACCATAATAAATCTGCTCCTATAATTGAGGTATATCACCCTCAAAAACCTTTTTGTAAATAGGATTGGACCCAGTCAGAAAAAATGAACATACTTGTTTAGGAAGATTGCATTGCAGAACAGGCAGAGGAGCTGCACAAGGATTCCTATGGAATCATTATTAATTGATCCCCTAAGGGGATGTTTAGCTTAAATTGCACCTCTCAGCCTGCATGCCACGGACACACTGTGTTCAGCTGATCCAAACAAAATGGTCAGATGGTAGAAATGGCAAGAAGTATGGCCAGAGTTCCTGTTATCTGGAACCATGGTGGTATAGTGGCACCTCAACCTCAAATGATATGGCCCACTGTAGGAGCTAAACATAAGGATTTGTGGAAACTATTAATAGCTCTTAGTAAGATCAAAATTTGGGAAAGAATAAAAAAGCATCTAGAAGGACATTCTACAAACTTGTTTTTGGATATTGCAAAATTAAAAGAACCAATATTTGAAGCATCCCAGGAATACCTGGCCTTCATGCCAGGAACTGGAGTGCTTGAAGGAGCTGCAAACAGATTAGCAGCTAGTAACCCATTAAAATGAATAAAAATACTTGGAAGCTCTGTGATTTAAATGATGATTGTGCTTTTAATCTGTGTTGTCTTTGTATAGTCTGCAGATGCAGATCCTGACTCCTGCAAGAAGTAGCTCACTGTGACAAAGCTGCCTTTCCTTTTATCGATTTGCAAATCAAAGAAGGGGGACATGTTGGGAACAGCCCTCCCCACAAAATCTAGCCATAAACTGGCCCCAAAACTGGCCATAAACAAAATCTCTGCAGCACTGTGACATGTTCATGATGGCCATAACACCCACGCTGGAAGGTTGTGGGTTTACCGGAATGAGGGCAAGGAACACCTGGCCAGCCCAGGGCAGAAAAACGCTTACAGGCATTCTTAAACCATGAACAATAGAATGAGCGATCTGTGCCTTAAGGACATGTTCCTGCTGCAGATAACTAGCCAAACCCATCCTTTTATTTCAGCCCATTCCTTCGTTTCCCATAAGGAATGCTTTTAGTTAATCTATAATCTATAGAAACAATGCTTATCACTGGCTTGCTGTTAATAAATATGTGGGTAAATCTCTGTTCGAGGCTCTCAGCTCTGAAGGCTGTGAGACCCCGATTTCCCACTTCACACCTCTGTATTTCTGTGTGTGTGTGTCTTTAATTCCTCTAGCACCGCTAGGTTAGGGTCTCCTCAACCGAGCTGGTCTTGGCAATGGTCAAAGTGGCTTAGAAATTTGCGCAAGCATTATCATCTCCCAAATCAAAGTCTAAAATACCAGTTCAAGGTGAGAAATACGTACTATAAATTCTCTTAAGATGACTCATTAGAAGTCCAGAGAATTTGAGCTTTGTGGCAATAGAGCTGAAGTTTCAATCAACAAAAAAGCAATGTAATGAATTTAAAACTGAATATATGCCCAGTATTCCAGATAATTCCAAGGTAGGCAAAACATGAAGCGTCATGTAAGATTCTCATATTGCCTAAGACTTTTAATTTATTGATGCACTCCCTCTCTAATAAAGTCTGACCAGGCCAGGTAAAAGGAAATATTCTTGATAAAATAGGAGCATGGAACTAAATAGCACAAGGGAATAAAATTGCTTCTAATAATCTATTTAAAGACTCTATTAAGTAATGCTGGTTCACTTTGAATCTGATACTGGAGCTACCTATGAGTTCCACATGAATATGGAGTGATTAAAAACAATACTCTCAAAGGTTGAGTATTAAAGCAGGTTCTGCTTGTGGAAAACAGATAAGGGGCCTTTTGGCAAAATCAAAACACTAGGATGGGGTATTCTTTGAGAGGAAGGTTATGGCTGAATGGAGATTTAAAAAACAAAACAGTGCTATGAATAGGGACAGCCATGCATGTAATTTTTGTCAAGACAAATTGGCTGATTAAAGCTGTTAGATATTGTGATAATACAAAAGAAGAGCTGGTGAGAAAATTCAGTAAGCTCAAATGAATAATAAAACTGAAAATGAACAAAGATTATAACATCACTTCAAAAAATGGAGCTAATAATAATGCTCTTTGTGTCCATGGCACCTTTTATCATAGCAGTTGAGAGCATTTCACAGAATCACTGAATCATGACTTTTATAGTTGATAGTGGCCAAAAAGATGATCATGTCCAAACATATGTCCAAAGCTTCTGTCTCCTCTACAACATCCCACACACACAGTCATACAATCTATGTGAACCCTCCAATTTCCTCCCGAGTGCACCATGTGAAATCCATACAAGGAGGGTCCAGAATATTCATACTTACCATTTTCTTTGCATTGAAGCACATAGCAAAACTATACACTGGGCAGAGCAGTAAGTTGGTAAGACAAGAGAACAGGAAAACAAGAGAAGACTACAAAAGTTTGTACTCCACCAATAGGAAGTGTCTGATGTCCTGGGCAGGAGGCAGGTCACTGGTTCTGGCAGTACCTCTGCACTTCAGGTGAAAGAATCATCATTAATCATTTCCCCAACCATGAGAATTTGTGGCTTCATGTCTAATATCATGTGGGTTACCTTGCCCTGATATTTACAAATGAAAACTGGCATAGAGGTAATCATCTCAATAGGTAGCAAAGAAAATCAATTTCATTTCTTCTTGAAGGAAACACTTTGACCTGTGAACAAATATTTCCGTGGCTGGGAGGCTGTGATTGTAGCCACCATGGGGCCATTTTGATGTACATGTAGGAATTACATCAGCCCACAGTTATCCTGTAGGGGCCTCTTCTAGGGCCAAGATTATGGGTCACTGGGGAAGCAGGTCAGTTGGAAAAGTCTGTGGATTGTGAACTTTAGTCCAGCTGATTCTGGTGATATCCTTCAGCATTGATTACCCAGCACATGCTCAGAAAATATTAAGCTTCCAGGTATCATCAAAATTCTTCTATATTCTCAGGGATCCTTTAACCCTAGAGAAAGAACCCAGAACCAGAGTACATTCTACCAATTTAAGGATGGATAGGCTGGCCACCTAATTTTTCTACCTCAGAGACCTCCTAGGGCAGAGATTCTTAACTCTTAACCCAAGGTCCATGGATAAATACAGGAGGGTCTATGAATTTGACTGGAGGTTATATATATTTTTATTTTATTTTTACTAATAACTAACTGACATTTAGCGTGTTATTTAACTATGAATAAGCCAAAAAACTACAGTGGAATCAATGGTACCTGTTACCTTTTCACCAACGGAAATCACAGATATTTTTGTACCATATTACTACTGGTCCAGATATCTCAAAATATGCTCATCCTGTTTCAGTATAATGGAAGTTACTGGGCACATCAGATCTTGTTATTTAACATGTTAATAAAATGCATATGTATTGCTATATCACACGTTTGTTTTTTAATATGATGATGTATTTCAATATAATTATACAGAGAGAGATAGCATTTGTAATATAATTGGGTTCCTTTGTAGCCCTAGTTATTTTAATTTTAACTTCACCTGGCCTCCAAGGTAAACATGGCACAAGAGGGTACAGGGTACCAAAAAAATGGAAGAAAAAAGAGAGAGAGAAGTTCAGAGGCATTATTCAGGGCTGATGGACTTTGGGGGTTGTTCACACAGGTTAGTATATGGCCCTGCAGGAGAAATAAGGCCACATAAAATTGCACTTGATTAATGTTACGGTGCTAATCAGGAACCAGAGGAGAGCCCTGCTTGAAAGCTGTGCCACCATGTGCACAAGCCCACTTCCTGAGAGGGCTGTGGCAAAGACTTGGACTCTAAGTGTTATGGACACAGTGAACAGGCACAGATGTGCATATCCTGTCCCTCTCCCCAATCCCTACTCCATCATTCATTTCTTATTTCGTCACATGAAATTAGAATGATCTCTTCTGTGGCCTCTCAATTTCATTTTTCCCCATCCTATCCCTATTCCTCAATGTTGATCTGCTAGGCTTCCTTCCTTGTACCTCTGATATATTATATATATATATATATATATATATATATATATATTTTTTTTTTACTACATATATATATATTTATTATGCTCCCTGCCTCCACCATGGATGATGCTTATAGTCACCAGCTGCTCTGTGGGAGCATGTGACTTTAACAGTTTCAGATGTCCCCAAACCACACCAGCTGTCCTATAACAGGTACCATCAGAGCACAGAGAGAAGGAGTTCCCATAGGTGGAGGCAGCACAGCTTCCTCTCGGGGAATTCCCTGGTGAGTAAGTCCGGCTCACAGCTACTACACAAGCCAGCAGTAAATATTTCCCAGGTTCAGATTCGGATCTCCTCCCATTATAGTCTTTGAATTCTGCTAACTGGAAGAAATTAAATTTTATATTATCTTATTTTATTTTATCTTATTTTGAGATATGGTCTCGCTCTGTTGCCCAGGCTGGAGTGCAGTGATGTGATCTCGGCTCATTGCAACCTCCACCTCCTGGGTTCAAGCGATTCTCCTGCCTTGGCCTCCCAATTAGCTGGGATTACAGGCATGCATCACAAGCACCTGGCTAATTTCTGTCCTTTTAGTAGAGACGGGGTATCGCCATGTTGGCCAGGCTGGTCTCTAACAGCTGAGGACTTCATAAGCAGACAATAAAATCAGTGCCAAAAGAGAAGAAATCAGTGCCCAGAAAATAAACCTTGAACAGGATGAATCTGCATAACGAAAAGAGCACATACTGACAGACAACAGAATTCCTCCCTCATTAGAAGGTTGGTTACAAGGAAGGAAGGGAGAGAGTAAGGAAGAAAGGAAGCTGCAAGTCACTTCTCATTAAGACATCATCAATATTATCTGAACAACAGACAAAAAAGATGGGCAATCACCACAATCACCAACAAGGGGCTGAGTTTCTTCACTGACTAGACACGGGTTCGCTACAAGAAAAGCTTAAATTTGTATTGCCATTCTATTCTGATTATCTGTCAGAGCAGCTCTTCCAAAACAAATTTTAAATTGACCCTTCTACAGAATACATTGTTTCCTTCTGCCTCACAGGAAGATACTCAAATTACAGAGAGACACAGAATCGCAATTGTTGAAAGCGGTATGTGTTGCTGCCAACATGATTATTTACAAATGCCAATCACACCATGTCACTCTCTTGCACAACACCTTGCAAGAGAGTCACATTGCACTGGGAATAAAGGCCAACCTCCTTTCCACAGTTTCCCTTTCTGATCTGGCTGCAGTCGACTTCTCCGTCTCATCTTGGGCCAACCCCACCCAACTTCAATCACTGGCCTCTTTCTTTGTTGCTCAAGAAAATCATATTTTCCCATTCACAGCCTTTTCTCTTATTCCTTGGTCTGGACCATTTAATTCCCAAATCTTTCCATGACTAATCCTTTCTTGCCATTTAGGTTTTAGCTCAAATGCCACTATAGCAAAGAGGGTTTCTTGACCACCAAACTATACGACTCCACGTCCTGATCCCCTCCATTTCATTATCTTATTTCATTTCTTCAGAGTAGCAATCTTGTATGGAATTCTTATTTTTCGCTTACCTTCCCGTCTTCTCTATGAGAGCAAGGACTTTATCAGCCTTTTCCATGCCATACTCCCAGCCGTTAGGGCTCCTAGCACATAGCACTCAATATATATTTGTGTGGATCAAGTAAATGTTAAATGACTATCCTGGCTTGGAATATGTTAACAGTATAACCCATTTTCCAAGCTCTGATAGTTGGAGCTTGAATCTGACATCAGAGGTCAGCACACAAACACTCACAGTTGCAGAAGGAATCTCCTTTCGGGAGCTAAAGTATACCAGTAACATCAAAGTATTTTATTTTGTATCATTTAGTTAGAATCATCGGCCATTCCTAACTACCACAAGAGGGGGATTGGAGGGGAGTACAATACAGTTAATTCTGAGCTATGGTACAAAAATATACATTAATTTGATAGGGAAAAATACCACTATTGCCTTGTCATACACTAAGAAGCAGCAGGCACCAAAGCATAAGGATGAGTTTCTAAGTCAGACTCAGAGTCACATCACACCCCAGGTCTTACATCTCTGTTATTGCCTGAATTGCGACCCCCCTAAAAAAAATTTATATGTTGAAGCCCTAACCCCTAATGTGACTGGATTTTGAGATAAGTCCTTTAAGGAGGTAATTAAGGTTAAATGAAACCTATACAGTATGGCCCTAATCAAGTAGGACTAGTGACCTCCAAAGTAAAGAGGAAAATATACCAGAGATCAATTGATGTCGATCTCTCTTTCTCTCTTTTTATGCAGAGTATCACAGAAGGTGACCAAAGGTCACCGTGAAGCCTACTAAAGCCTACTATGATCAGCGCCTCAGCAAATCATCTGTTTGCATCCCACTAATCACTGAATATATTTGTCAATATGAAGGCAACTGAATAACCAATTAAGAAGCCAAAATGGTTTGTCAGCACCATGTAGAACATACAATTTAGTGGTAAGACTAAATCAACTATCAAACAAATAAATTGGAAGGAGGCTTTTCAACTCTGGCCAATAGATTTGTCTTTATAGATGTGGCATTTGTGAATTTGGAATATTTAAAAACTAAATAAATTATCTAGTAATAAATATTTAGTAATCATCTGAATACCAAATAATGTAATTTATTTTTAAGTAAATGTTGTTCCTTTAGGTAACTCACATCGTATGTCTATGCCTCAGGTCCCTCGCATGTAAAAACGAGAAGTTGGCATACCTTATCATAAAGGCATTTCTAGCTCTCAGAGTCTAGTAAGAATCCTCTCTCCTACCTGACCCGCACTGCCCCCACCTTTTGATCAGTTGCACACACTTACAGGTCAGCCACCTACAGTTAGCAGTACAGTCTGGATCAATGAAATCAGACAAAGTTTATGTCTTCAAAACACCCCCAGTACTTTAATCTCTCAGTAATTCAACCTCTTCTAAAGCTAGGGATTGGAGGGTAATATTAGCATATAACTCTGGGGCTTGTGTTCATTCTCTGGTGGGGAATGTAAACTGACAGTGCTAATAACATATTTTTCATGGCTCAGATCATCATCATTGCACCAGCAAACCTGTTTGATATAACTTAGCCCACCCATATGTGCGCTAAATTCCAAGTACTATTCGAGATTTATATTGTGTCTGGTCCCAGCGGAGCATGCAAAGAGCCTTAGTTCCTGGGAAAGGCTTACCGAGGCTTTATGGGTGCTTACCTCTGGATCCTGAGTGCACAACAAAAGAGAAGGGCTGGATTTGCTGTGCATGTTCACTAAAATAGCCTGAAGGATGTGTTTTTCTCTTTTTAAAAGATGAGGTTGTTAAGTGGGTATTTTTTTTTCTTGAAAGGTTTGAACTTGCATATGAAGCATTTGGTCAGACAAACACAAGGATATGTGTCCTTCTGATAAAACCCAGAATTGTGTTCTATGCCCTGCAGAAATCTCCACAGTATTCTCTTGATGTGATTTCCAGTCAAGAGTCTGACAACATGAAAAAGCACATTTGGGTCCCTAACACTTTCCTATTGCTGAAGCTTCCAATAGCATGTCTAAAACAATTCTTAATATTTTGTGTACTTTTTCTTTGTTAACTGACAAAAATTATAAATATTTATGGTGTACATGATGTTTTGAATGTGTATACATCGTGAAATGGCAAACTTGAGGTACTTAGCATATGTACTACCTCATACTTTTTTTGTGGTAAAAACATTTAATATCTACTTTCTTAGAATTTTCAAGAATAAAATATATTGTCATTAACTATAGTCACCATAATGTACATCTTTGAACTTATTCCTCCCATCTGAATAAAATTTTATATCCTTTAACTAACATCTCTCCAAGCTCTCTTGTGTACTTTTAAAAAAATCAGTCTGATGTGAAGAATGTTTTCCCACTCATCTTACCATGAAATAAAACCCATTTTATACCACAATTATAGAAACAACATTTAATTTAAATACTGAAATCTTTGTGTAATTGTTTTCCATATATTTGCATGCTTCGACAGTTATTAATTATAAGCACGGAGGTATTATCTCTGCTTTTAAGAAATTAATACCATTTAATGGACTCGTGCTTTTGAATGACTGTAAAGCAAGAAAAAAAATTCATTGGGATGAAAACTGTCTCTCTCTGTATATACATATAAGTCTAGAGAACTATAGAGAGTCTACAGTAGAGATATCTATACATAGATATATATCACGCATCTAAGTGATTTTTATTATAGAAAACAATATTGTTCATAATATAAATCATAAAATAAAACATTAAGGCCCGGCGCAGTGGCTCACGCCTGTAATCCTAGCACTTTGGGAGGCCAAGGCAGGTGGATCACGAGCTCAGGAGATTGAGACCATCCTGGCTAACATGGTGAAATCTCGTCTCTACTAAAAATACAAAAAAATTAGCTGGGCATGTTGGCAGGTGCATGTAATCCCAGCTACTTGGGAGGCTGAGGCAGGAGAATGGCGTGAACCTGGGAGGTGGAGCTTGCAGTGAGCCGAGATCGCACCACTGCACTCCAACCTGGGTGACACAGCGAGACTCCATCTCATAAATAAATAAATAAATAAATAAAGGCCGGGAGCGGTGGCTCATGCCTGTAATCCGAGCATTTTGGGAGGCTGAGGCAGGCAGATCCCAAGGTCAGGAGATAGAGACTGCCCTAGCTAAACACGATGAAACCCCGTCTGCACTAAAAATACAAAAAATTAGCCAGGTGTGGTGGCGGGCACCTGTAGTCCCCGCTACTCCGGAGGCTGAGGCAGGAAAATGGCTTGAACCTGGGAGATGGAGCTTGCAGTGAGCCAATATGACACCACTGCAATCCAGTCTGGGCAACAGAGCAAGACTCTGTCTCAAAAAAATAAATAAATAAACAAAATAAAAATAAATAAATGACTCTGTCTAAAATAAATTAAAATAAAATAAAAATAAATAAATAAAATAAATCATGATATAAAACATTAAATCACATAGAAAAATATATAATAAAATGTAAAACTTTAACTTTTTTATTCTTCTCCCCATTTTCCATTTTAACTCTCCAGAAATAACAAAAAGTTTTTTCTTTCCAGAATTTTTTTCCAAGAAAACACGTGTCTGTGTATATAAATATACGTGTATATATAAGCATGCATATATACACACATACACACACAGCCCCTTGTGTGTGTTTAGGTATATATACTACATATATCTTTCTTTATTAACTGGTGCTGATAACTATGCTAGAAGCCAATCATTTAAACCAGATTTTTGGCAGGGAACTCAGAAATAAAATCTTGCCATTTTACATAGCTGTATTTTCCCATAGGAAAAAAATATGTGGCCAGGCACTATGGCTCATGCCTGTAATCCCAGCACTTTGGGTGGCCATGACAGATGGATCACCTGAGGTCAGGAGTTTGAGACCAGACTGGACAACATGGTGAAACCCCATTCTACTAAAAACACAAAAAAATTAGCCAGGTGTGGTGGCGGGCACCTGTAATCCCAGCTACTCAGGAGGCTGAGGGAGGAGAATTGCTTGAACTCCAGGAGGTGGAGGTTGCAGTGAGGTGAGATTGTGCCATTGCACTCCAGCCTGGGCGACAAGAGCAAAACTCCATCTCAAAAAAAAAAGTGTGTGTGTGTGTGTGTGTGTGTGTGTGTGTGTATACTTTCTATTGCTGAGCATATATATATGTTTAGCATACATTATATATGCTAAACATATCTAATATTTATATTATATATCTAAATTTATTATATAAATATATTATACTAATTATATATAATTATATTGTAATTCTTCATTATTAATTGTATGTTTATGTTAAACATATTTATATCCTGTATATTATATTATTTATATTATATATCATATTTACATAACATTTAGTATATATTATATATGTTTAGCAATAGAAGTTATAAGAATGATAACTATTCATTATTTAGAATTTACTCTTTACCAGGGCAGTGCCTAGCACTAAACAAGCATATTACCTACATTATCTCATTGAAAACTTACAATAACTCCATGAGAGATACGTTATTCAGATTTTACAGATAAATAACTGAAAATTAAAGAAGTTAAATAATTTGTTTACGATCAAACGATTTGTGTTCAATGCAGGATTGCAGAGCCAACAATGTTAATTCGTATACCTTTTTGTTAGATTTGTAACTTTGGGAACAAATGATAAATAAAAAATATATTTTCTGGAAAAATATGAGAAGACAAAATAAACTATTTGCTAGTATACAGGTGAAGAAAAAGAATTTTTGCCCACATAGCAATTTATTAAACAAATTCCAAAAATGAAAGTTATTTTATAAGCAAGTTATGCCATACAGTCAGAGAAAGAGAGAGAGAGAGGAAGAAACAGAGAGACAGAGAAGGAGTCGGAGAGAAAGAGGGACAGACACAGAAAGTCAAAGAGAGAGTTAGAAAGAGAGGAAGAGACAAAGAAGAAGTCGAAGAGAGAAAGAGAGAGAAAGAAATAGTAAAGAAAAAAACAGCGTACCCTATTCCTTTAAAAGCCAGGGTAAATTTCTGTCTACCCAGCCAAGGCATATTCTACTTATGTGGATCGTCAACCCATATCTGCCTCTCAGACAATTTGCAAGAAATAACGAAATCTATCCTTACTCTACAATCCCAAATAGACTTTTTGGCAGCAGTGACTCTCCAAAACCACCAAGGCCTAGACCTCCTCACTGTTGAGAAAGGAGGACTCTGCACCTTCTTAGGGGAAGAGTGTTGTTTTTACACTAACCAGTCGGGGATAGTACGAGATGCCGCCCGGCGTTTACAGTAAAAGGCTTCTGAAATCAGACAACACCTTTCAAATTCTTATACCAACCTCTGGAGTTGGGCAACATGGCTTCTCCTCTTTCTAGGTCCCATGGCAGCCATCTTACTGTTACTCGCCTTTGGACCCTGTATTTTTTTTTTTTTTTTTTGAGATGGAGTCTCGCTGTAGCCCAGGCTGGAGTGCAGAGGCGCGATTTTGGCTCACTGCAGGCTCCGCCTCCCGGGGTTCACGCCATTCTCCTGCCTCAGCCTCCTGCATAGCTGGGACTGCAGGCACCCGCTACCAAGCCCGGCTAATTTTTTGTATTTTTAGTAGAAACGGGGTTTCACCGTGTTAGCCAGGATGGTCTCAATCTCCTGACCTCATGATCCACCCGCCTCGGCCTCCCAAAGTGCTGGGATTACAGGCATGAGCCACCACGCCCGGCCAGGACCCTGTATTTTTAACCTTCTTCTCAAATTTGTTTTCTCTAGAATCGAGGCCATTAAGCTACAGATGGTCTTACAAATGGAACCCCAAATGAGTTCAACTAACAACTTCTACTGAGGACCCCTGGACCGACCCGCTGGCACTTCCACCAGCCTAGAGAGTTCCCCTCTGGAGGACACTACAACTGCAGGGCCCCTTCTTTGCCCCTATCCAGCAGGAAGTAGCTAGAGTGGTCAATGGCCAAATTCCCAACAGCAGTTGGGGTGTCCTGTTTAGAGGGGGTATTGAGAGGTGACAGCATGCTGGCAGCCCTCGCAGCCCTCGCTCCCTCTCGGCGCCTCCTCTGCCTGGGTGCCCACTCTGGCGGCACTTGAGGAGCCCTTCAGCCCGCCACTGCACTGTGGGAGCCCTTTCCTGGGCTGGCTGAGGCCAGAGCTGGCTCCCTCAGCTTGCGGGGAGGTGTGGAGGGAGAGGCGCAGGCAGGAACCGGGGCTGCACGTGGCACTTGCAGGCCAGCATGAGTTCTGGGTGGGTTTGGGCTCGGCGGGCCGCACTCCCAGTGGCCTGCCAGCCCGCAAGCCCCAGGCAGTGAGGGGCTTAGCAACTGGGCCAGCAGCTGCTGTGCTCGATTTCTCGCCAGGCCTTAGCTGCCTCCCCGCGGGGCAGGGCTTGGGACCTGCAGCCCACCATGCCTGAGCCTGCCCACCCTGCCATGAGCTTCACTCCTGAGCCAACGAGACCACAAACCCACCAGAAGGCCGAACACATCCGAACATCAGAAGGAACAAACTCCAGACACGCCGACTTTAAGAACTGTAACACTCACCGCGAGGGTCCATGGCTTCATTCTTCAAGTGAGACCAAGAACCCACCAATTCCAGACACAATACCATTCCCAGGCATTTCCCCTTTGAAGACAGTGGGCAATGTTTGTCAACTTTGGTGACTCCCTCTTTTTAAACTTCCCTTTCCTGGTTCTACCACATTTCCCAATTCCTTGGATTGACACAAGCCAGTAGACCTTGCTGACTTCCTTTCCTCATACTGCCATCTCTTCCAGTTCTCCTTTGCAGGCACTCAAGTTATGGATCCTTCTCTCCTTCCCCAGCCCCCAACCTTCCACCCCACCATAACCTCACCAGCTCAAAACAAAAGCCAACACTCCAGGGGAAAAGACTTCACTGGGGGGAAATAATTGCAATTTTATTCTTCCTGGGAGAAGATGGCTCTTGCCCACTGCAGCCCATGCCAACCCTCCTTTCTCACGCCAAGAGGAGGAGGGGGAGCCATATTCAACCAGAGACAGGGCTACAAAAGTAAAAACAGATCTGGAATGCTGTAACAAAGAAAAGGAGTAGGGGGCATGGAGGCAGGGAGAAATGCTATAGCCCTAGAGGAGGGACAGAAACACTTGTAAAAGACATACCCCAAGACACAGACCTAGTGATACACTGAGACTTAATCATAAAATTAAAGCATGCTCTTTCTCCCCAACACCCACCATGACACTAGCAAGTCCCAGTATAAAAATGGTGGATTAAAGTTAAAAGAACTGCAAGACATACTCTTCCTTGAGAGCAATACAGAGAAAAGTCTCAAAGCCAAGAAATGAAAAGAAAGAAGGTACTACTGGAATTTGATGCCTCTGATAGCTGTCACTACAACAAACATTAAATACTTTCTATCTCCTCACCATATTTTAACACAAATTCTTGTAATAAATACCTATTTATCTTAGTATCTGTTACCCATAAAACACATCCAGCTTTCAGAAAAAATACAAACTATGCCAAAGACAAGAAAAGACACACTCTGAAGACAAAAAGCAATCATCAGAACAAAACTCAACTATGACACAAATGTTAGAATTATCAAACAAGGAATTAAAAATAGCTAAAACTGGGGCCAGGCGCAATGGCTCATGCCTGTAATCCCAGCACTTTGGGAGGCTAAGGTGGGCATATCATTAGGTCAGGAGTTCCAGACCAGCCTGGCCAACATGGTGAAACCCCATCTCTACTAAAAATACAAAAAAAAAAAAAAATTAGCCAGGCATGGTGGTGCATGCCTGTAGTCCCAGCTACTCGGGAGGCTGAGGCAGGAGAATTGCTTGAACCTGGCAGGTGGAAGTTGCAGTGGGCCAAGATCATGCCACTGTACTCCAGCCTGGGCGGCAGAGCAAGACTCCATCTCAAAAAAAGAAAAGAAAATAGCTAAAATTAATATGTTAAAGGCTACAAGGGAAAAGATAACTGGCTAGACTGGTACTGTCTGCAGACAGAGAGAAATTCTAAAAACAAACCAAAAGGAAATGCTAGAAATCAAAACACAGTAAGAAAAGTAAAGAATGTTTTTAATGGGTCCTTCGTTAGACTCAACACAGCTGAGGAAACAATCAGTGAACTCGAAGACATGTCCTCTGAAACTTCCCAAACTGAAATTACAAAAGAAAAAGGAATGAAGAAAAAAAAAGGAACAGAACATCCAAGAACTGTGAGACAACATTAAAAAGAGTAATGTACATGTAATTAGAATATCAGAAGGAGAAGAAAAAGATAATAGGGCAGAAGGAATATTTTATGTAACAATGACAAACAACTTCTCAAAATTAATGACAGATGGCAAATCACAGATCTATGAAATTCAAAGAAAAAAAGTTATTTTGGCCGGGCACGGTGGCTCACGCCTGTAATCCCAGCACTTTGGGAGGCCAAGGTGGGCGGATCACGAGGTCAGGAGATGGAGACCATACTGGCTAACACGGTGAAACCCTGTCTCTACTAAAAATACAAAAGATTAGCCAGGCATGGTGGCAGGTGCCTGTAGTACCAGCTACTCGGGAGGCTGAGGCAGGAAAATGGTGTGAACCCGGGGGAGGCGGAGCTTGCAGTGAGCCGAGATTGTGCCACTGCACTCCAGCCTGGGTGACAGAGTAAGACTCTGTCTCAAAAAATAAAAATAAAAAAGTTATTTTTAAAAACGAAGATATACATCAAAAGATAACACTTAAGCATATCATAGTCAAAATGCAGAAAACCAAAGAAAAAAAGAAATTATTGAAGTACACTAGAAGAATAAAGTATCTTAACTACAGAGGAAAAAAGATAAAAATTACAGTAGACTTCCCATCAGAAACCACACAAGAAAAAGAAAGTGGAGTGAAATCTTTAAAATGTTGAAATTAAAAATGAAAATACCAACCTTGAATTCTACATTCAACAAAATTGTTATTATTATAATTGTCATTATTTTGAGACAGACTTTCACTCTGTCACCCAGGCTGAAGTGCAGTGGCATGATCAGGTCTCAAATGCAACCTGGACCTCCTGGGCTCAAGGTAACCTCCCACCTCATGCCTCAGCTGGGACTATAGGCATGAGCCACCATGTGTGGTTAATTTTTTGCATTTTTTAGTAGAGATGGGGTTTCACCATGTTGTCTAGGCTGATCTCGAACTCCTGCACTCATGTCATCCACCCACCTCAGCCTCCCAAAGTACTAGGACTGCAGGCATAAGCCACCTCACCAGGCCTAAAATTATTTTTCAAAAGTGAAACACCTACTCATACAGAGAATCCATTGCCAGCAAATCTGTCCTACAATTAATGTTTTGATGTTTTGCTTTGGCTTTGTTTGTATAAATGTATGGGGTATAATTTTGTCACATGAATATACTGAATAAAGTCAGGGCTTTTAGTGTATCTGTCAGCCAAATAACATATATTGTACCCATTAATTTCTTCATCCACACCCCTTCCATAGTCCCCACCTTTCCAAGTCTCTACTATCATTCTATACTTTATGTTCAAGTGTACACATTATCTCCCACTTATAAGCGAAAAGATGCAGTATTTGTCTTTGTTTCTGAGTTGTTTCACTTAAAATAATGGCCTCCAGTTCCATCTATTTTGCTGCAAAAGATGTGATTTCATTCTTTATTATGGCTGAATAGTATTACCTAGGCAAAGAATTTATGACTAAGATCTCAAAAACATAGGCAACAAAAACAAAAATAGACAAATGGGACTTAATTAAAACTAAAAAGCTTCTGTACAGCAAAAGAAAAAATCAAGAGTGAATAGGGAAACTGCAAAATGGGAAAAAATATTTGCAAACTATCCATTCAACAGGAGACTAATATCCAGAATTTACCAAGAACTCAAACACTCCAAAAAATATTAAAAGAAGTTTTTGAGGCAGATGGATATTTAAAGAGGTAAAAAACTTGGATCTACATAAAGAAAAGAAGAGCATCAGAGAAGGAATAAAGGTAAAAACAATTTTTCTTAATTTATCTACAAGATAACTGCTCAAAGCCATAATAGTAACAATGTGTTAGGTGATTATAGCATAAGAATAAGTAAAATAAATCACAATCTCATGAGGGACAGGAAAGAGTTATTGGGAACAGTCTGGTACAAACTCTCTACACTACACATGAAACGGTACAGTACTATTTAAAGATGAACTTAGAAGTATATTGTAAATCACAGAGCAATCACTAAAAATGTTTTTTAAAAAAGAAATATAGGCTGGGCACGGTGGCTCACGCTTGTAATCCCAGTATTTTGGGAGGCCGAGGTAGGCGGATCACGAGGTAAGGAGATTGAGACCATCCTGGCTACCACGGTGAAACCTCGTCTCTACTAAAAATACAAAAAAAAAAAATTAGCTGGGCGTGCTGCCTGGCACCTGTATTCCCAGCTACTCAGGTGGCTGAGGCAGGAGAATGGCATGAACCCAGGAGGCAGAGCTTGCAGTGAGCCAAGATTGCGCTACTGCACTCCAGCCTGGGTGACAGAGCAAGACTCCATCTCAAAAAAAAAAAAAAAAAAAAAAAAAAAATATATATATATATATATATATATAGAAGATACCAAGAGAGAAGATAAAACTGAATCATGTAAAATAAAACCAGAAAAAGAGGGGAAAAGAACTAACGCAACAAGTAGAAAATAATTCCAAATATGGTAAAACATAATGCTGCTATATCCATAACCACATTAAATATGAACAGTCTAAACAGGCCAATTAAAAGACAGTGATTGCCATATTGGAGAAAAAGAAAAGCTGCAATTATGTGCCCTACAGAAAGCCCACTTTAAATATACGTAAGCTCTTAAACAAATTGTGACCACATAAAGTCCTCTCAAATTATGTATATATAAATTGCATAAGTGTTAGCCCCCAGAAAGATCAAGAAAGTGACATTTGAAAGGAAAGGAAGGCCGGACATGGTGGCTCACGCCTGTAATCCCAGCACTTTGGGAGACCCAGGCAGGTGGATCACCTGAGGTCAAGAGTTCAAGACCAGCCTGACCAACGAGGTGAAATCCCATCTCTACTAAAAATACAAAAATTAGCCACACATGGTGGCAGGCACCTGTAGTCCCAGTTACTTGGGAGGCTGCGACAGGAGAAGTGCTTGAACCCAGGAGGCAGAGGTTGCAGTGAGCTGAGATCATGCCACTGCACTCCAGCCTGGGTGACAGAGCAAGACTCCATCTCAAAAAGAAAAAAAAAAAAAAAAAAAAAAGGAAAGGAAATCTTTGCTATAAGATGTTTGTTTTCTAGGGCTGCTATAGCAAATTACCACCAAATTGGTGGCTTAAACCAAAAGAAATTTATTCTCTCACAGTTCTCAGGGCTAGAAGTCCAAAATCAAGTTTGTGTTAGGGCCATGATCCCTACGAAGGCTCTAAGGAAGAATCCTTCCTGCCTCTTCCCAGTCTCTGATGGCTCCCAGCAATCCTTGGCATTGCTTGCCTCGCAGCTGCATCATCCCAGTTCTGCCTCTGTCTTCACATGGCCTCCATCTCTCTGTGTCTTTGTCCCCTCCCCTCTTCTTATAAAGATGCCATTCATTGGATTTAATTAAGGTCCACGCTAAATCCAGTATGATATCATGTTCAGATCCTTAACTAATTACATCTGCAAAGACCTCCTATTTCCAACTAGGTGAAATTCTGAGGTCCCAGGTGGATGTGAATTTTTTCAATTAATTTATTTTTAATTAACAAAAATAATATGTCTGTATATATAGTGTAAAAACATGTTTTAAAATTTGTATATGCTGCAAAATGGCTAAAATTAGCTAATTAACATATGTGAAACCAACCTGACAGTCTAGTCTCATAGATCTTTTTTATTATTTAAACATAAAAGTTGAATCTTCTGGTCTTAAAGCATAAAACTTACATTTGTTTTGTCTAAGTTCCTTCCTCAGGAAATGACTTTTAGGCCTCTCAAAAAAAAGTATCAAAAAACTGAAACTCATAAGATCACTACATCTGGACAATGAGATGCTGGAATCCCCATTCATCATGATTGCTTCCTTGCCCCTCCCTAGTTCCTGTTTTCTTACCCATTGTTACATTCCTTCCTTGCTATAAACCCCTAGTATTAGTAAGTCAGAGAGAGAGATTTGAGACTGAGCTGCCATCTCCTTGGCCATAGCACCCGAATAAAGCCTTCTTCCTTGGCCATACCCCACATCCCAGTCATTGGCTTTCTGTGAGCTATGCAGCAGCACCTAGACTGAACCCCTGGTGTTCTGGTAACATGCATTACCTCACATACTTATTTTTTGTTGTGACAACGTTTAAAATCTACTCTCAGTGGGCCAGGCGCAGCGGCTCATGCCTATAATCCCAGCACTCTGGGAGGCCGAAGCAGGCAGATCACAAGGTCAGGAGATTAACACCATCCTGGCTAACACAGTGAAACCCCGTCTCTACTAAAAACACAAAAAAAGTAGCCAGGCATGGTGGCGGGTACCTGTAGTCCCAGCTACTCGGGAGGCTAAGGCAGAAGAATGGCATGAACCTGGGAAGCAGAGCTTGCAGTGAGCCGAGATTGCACCACTGCACTC
Organism: Nomascus leucogenys; assembly: GCF_006542625.1. Classification (NCBI taxonomy): domain Eukaryota; kingdom Metazoa; phylum Chordata; class Mammalia; order Primates; family Hylobatidae; genus Nomascus; species Nomascus leucogenys. The sequence goes on from NC_044399.1 coordinate 52,924,484, forward strand.
CAGCCTGGGTAACAGAGCGAGACTCTGTCTCAAAAAAAAAAAAAAAGAAATCAACTCTCAGTGATTTTTAAGAATACATTGTTATTAACTATAGTCACCGTGATGCACAATAGATCTCTTGAACTGATTCTTGTTTAGCTGAAATTTTGTTTCCTTAGACCAACATCCTCCACTACCTTTCCCCTGTCCCTAGGTCCCTAGTAACACCATTCTACTCTCGGATTCTGTGAGTTCAACTTTTTTAGATTCCAGTGGACATGAATTTAGGGGACACTAATCAGTCCACTACAAAGATTAAGGTTAAAAAAAACTGATTTAATGAGTTTTATGTTGATTTGGTTTTCTTTGTGGCTTTTGTCCTAATAAAATTGTGCCCAGGAGGGGAAAGGCAGAAGAGAGCTCCCCCTCAAACAGCATTTCCAATTTTTGTCAATTGTCAGCTTTCCTGTAAGTGGCTTTTTCACTTCTTAATATCCTCACAGGTTTTTAGCCTTCATCTTTTTGTCTTTTGTTTTTTGAGACAGATTCTCACTCTTTTGCTCAGGTTGGAGTGCAGTGCTCCAAACACAGATCACTGCGTCCTCCCCCATCTGGATTGAAGCAATCCTCCCTCTTCCCTAGTAGCTAGGACTATAGGCGTGTGTCACCAGGCCCAGCTAACTTTTTAAATTTTTTGTAGAGATGGGGTCTCACTATGTTGCCCAGGCTGGTCTCGAACTCAAGCTCAAGCAATCCTCCCACCTCGGCTTCCCAAAGTGCTGGGATTACAGGCATGAGCCAAGCACCCAGCCTTTTTAGACTTCATCTTACCAGATGCTCAAAGGCTACAGGTAAGAAACCCCAAGCAGGCCCTCAGTTCTGGCATTGTTCCAGACACTACTCTGATCCTATTTGGTCCTCCAAGGGTAAAAGAACTGTCTACAATGGAACCCTAAAACCTTGAGCACTCAATTTGCATGAGAGGAAAGAAAAGAACATAAGGAAAACAACAAATGTGGACTCTTTTCTCTCCCTAGGCAGGCTCCATTCTCCAAGGAAATGGCCTGTGTGCCATAATTTCCCACACAAATCTCTTGGTCCTGGTAGTGAAACTGATTCCAAAGGGAAGGGAAAAGTTGCCTGTATCAGTGTCCCATGGCTGTTGTAACAAATATCACACTTTTGGTGGCTTAGAATAATACAAATGCATTCTCTCACAGTTCTGGAAGTCAGAAGTCTAACAGCTGGCAGGGCTGGTTCCTTCTGTAGACTCCAGAGGAGAATTTATTTATTTGCTTTTCTAGCTTTTGGGGGCCTCCTACATTCCTTGACTCATGTCCCTTTCCATGAATCACTCCAATCTCTTGCTTCCATTGTCACATCTCCTACTTTTCTTCTGAGTAACATCTCCTTCCATTATCCTCTTATAAGGACACATATGATTACCTTTAGAGCCACTTGAATGCTCCAGGATAATTCCTCCATCTCGAGATCCTGAACTAAATCATATCTTGAAGGTCCTTTTGGTATCAAAAACATTGACAGGTTCCAGAAATTAGTATCTGGACATCTTTGGTAGCCATTATTCAGCCCTTTACAGTAACCTTTTCAGGAAAAACAAAATGACTACAAGTATTACCAGAAAGGGGTCCAGATCTAGACCAGAAGAGAGGGTTCTCAGATCTCGCACAACAACAAATTCAGTGTGAGTCCATAAAGTGAAAGCAAGCTTATTAAGAAAGTAGAGGAATAAAAGAATGACTACTCCAATGACAGAGCAGCCCTGCGGGCTGCTGGTTGCCTTTTTTTTTTTTTTGTATGAGACGGAGTCTCGCTCTGTCGCCCAGGCTGGAATGCAGCAGCGCAATCTCGGCTCACTGCAAGCTCTGCCTCTGGGGTTCACGCCATTTTACTGTCTCAGCCTCCCAAGTAGCTGGGACTACAGGTGGCCGCCACTACACCTGGCTAATTTTTTGTATTTTTAGTAGAGACGGCATTTCACCGCTTTAGCCAGGATGGTCTCGATCTCCTGACCTCATGATCCGCCCACCTCGGCCTCCCAAAGGGCTGGGATTATAGGTGTGAGCCACCACGCCCAGGTGGTTGCCCATTTTTATGGGTATTTCTTGATCATATGCTAAATAAGGGGTGGATTATTCATGTCTCCCCTTTTAGACCATATAGGGTAACTTCCTGACATTGTCACAGTATTTATAAACTGTCATGGTGCTAGTGGGAGTGTAGCAAGGAGGACAACCAGAGGTCACTCTCATCGCCATCTTGGTTTTGGTGGGTTTTGGCTGGCTTCTTTATTGCAACCTGTTTTTTTTTTGTTTGTTTTGTTTGAGATAGAGTTTCGCTCTTGTTACCCAGGCTCGAGTGCAATGGTGCAATCTTGGCTCACTGCAACCTTTGCCTCCCGGGTTCAAGTGATTTCTCCTGTCTCAGCCTCCCGAGTAGCTGGGATTACAGGTGCCCACCATGCCCAGCTAATTTTTGTATTTTTAGTAGAGACGAGGTTTCACCATGTTGGCCAGCTGCTCTTGAACTCCTGACCTCAGGTGATCCACCCACCTCGGCCTCCCAAAGCGCTGGAATTACAGGCATGAGCTACTGCGCCCAGCCTATTGCAACCTGTTTCATCAGCAAGTTCTTTACGACCTGTACCTTGTGCCGACCTCCTGTCTCATCCTGACTTAGAATGCTTTAACTGTCTGGGAATGCAGCCCAGTAGGTCTCAGCCTCATTTTACCCAGCCCCTATTCAAGATGGAGCTGCTCTGGTTCATACACCTCTGACACAGGTGTATTTCTGGATCTGGCCATTCACATGCAGAACAGAAGAGTATGATGAAGCTTAAAGCCAAGTTTCTCAGTAACTACAAAGGACACCAAAGAACTCTAAGAGAAAATTAACCAAAAGACTTCAGTTAGACAAGATGTACACATAAAAAATGTTGGTAAATGCTAGCCTCCTTAGTTTTGCAAAATAAAGAAGTCAGTTGTCATTGTCCTTTGTAATTCCGACAAGTCCTACAGACACTAATTGCAAAATAATTGTCTTTATAGGCTTTCAACATTAACTCACAGGCAGGGTTTGATTTTTCAACTTGAAGGTTTATTTTGAAAAGCAGAAAAAAAAGTTTATTTTCCCATGGAAGTTGTCTGGGTTTGCATTCTTTAGTGAAACATTAAACTTGAACTTTTAAAAATTTATTTTAGGGCATAAAGATGTCTTTGACACATTCCTGTCACCCTTGGTGATGGGGACCTGGTATTATTAGAAGGGGCCTGGGAGAAGCTAAGAGAAGGTGGCTTGTTTAGATGACAGGGAAGGGAAGGGGAGTGGGAGGTTATTAGTATAAATATAGATACAAATGACATGTATAACATTGTAACAATTGGTACCATTGGCACCAACCACTAAGAATGAATGCCAGCTGAAAATAAGTCCCACACCCTTACTTGCACGTATCTGTTGCTATCAGCTATGAACATGAAGCAAAATTATCACAAAGAAATAAACATATTCGTAGTGTCGGTTCAGTAGTCTTACATTTCTGGACTTCTTTTTGGCACTACAGCTCATATAATTTTTCTAAATGTTTTTTAAAATCACATTCATAGGGATGGGGAATAAGAAAGCTCCAAAAATATCAGCTTTAAGGAGACATAGCTTCGCTTTGGAGATAGGGATGAAGATGGGGATGAGAATGAGCATTTGAGGGTCAAGGTAACTGGCAGCTGGGTTCCATCCCACAACATAAAAAGTGTCTTATTGTCTCACTCTCTTTTGTTAAATTGTAATTGTGGATATATATCTGAAGAGTCCAGAAGCAGCCTGGGTAACATAGTGAGACCTCATCTCCACAAATGAAAAATAAATTAGCCACATGTGTTGGCACGTGCCTGTGGTCCCAGCTACTCAAGAGGCTAAGGCAGGTAGATCACTTGAGCCCAGGAGTTTGAGGCTGCAGTGAGCCGTGGTTACACCACTGTACTCCAGCCTGAGTGACAGAACAAGACCCTGACTCCAAAAAAAAAAAAACATAGCTTTAGTAATAAATGTAACCTATGCATGTGCTGAAAGCTCCAAATGAATTGGGATATTTAATGGAAATGAAGTAGGAAAAGCCTCAAGAAAATAACCTAATGAGCCTAATGACATATTGTTAAATCTAACACCTTACTTTCATACTGGACTGTACAGTTTATAAAGCACTTTCACTTATTTCCTTATTAACATTAACTTATTAAGACCTGTGATTATTTTATTTTATTTTATTTTATTTTATTTTATTTATTTATTTATTTTGAAATGGAGTCTCGCTCTGTCACCCAGGCTGGAGTGCAGTGGCGAAATCTCAGCTCACTGCAACCTCCGCCTCCCGGATTCAAGCATAAATCCCATATTTGACTAATGAAGAAAATGAGGCTTTGATTCTGTTCTGTTCTCTTTCCATTTGACTGTTCTGAAAAAAAAAAAACAAACCTGCCATTTTGCCTTTTTTTGTTTTGTTTTCCTTTGTTTTGAGATGGAGTCTCACTCTGTCGCCCAGGCTGGAGTGCAGTGGTACCATCCCGGCTCACTGCAAGCTCCGCCTCCCGGGTTCACGCCATTCTCCTGCCTCAGCCTCCCGAGTAGCTGGGACTACAGGCGCCCGCCACCACACCCGGCTAATTTTTTGTATTTTTAGTAGAGATGGGGTTTCACCGTGTTAGCCAGGATGGTCTCAATCTGCTGACCTCGTGATCCGCCCGCCTCGGCCTCCCAAAGTGCTGGGATTACAGGCGTGAGCCACCGCGCCCAGACCATTTTACCTTTTTTGTAATAAGACAATCAACTTAGCTGATTCAGAGAGCCATGAAAATAAACAAAAACTATGTGTAACTGATTTTTTAATGACTTGATAAGTCAATTTAGTCAAAATTACTGATTCAGAATCTGCATGTAGACAAATTAAAATGTCACAGGGCCTGTATCGGAAAAATGGTGCTTAAACTTTCACCACATCTCACCAGCTGCTCCATCTCATCACATAGTCTAGGCTAGAGCTCCACTCTTCTGAGCACTTAGGGCCACTAACATGAGTCACTCCATGTCCTTGTGAAACTGAGGACGATGGCACTGATCATAATACATGCAGGCAGGGTAACAGCTAATTAACAGATGAAAGATGAATAGAAGCTTTAAGGCATTCTGCACATTTTGCCAGGCCAATCTGAAACAATAACAACAAAGTCCTCAGAGATCAATAATTTTCAATACATTGAGGAAGATTTATTCCTTTTCCTCCTACGCTTCTGGCTGCTTACTTCTGGAAGTGGCACTTCTAGAAGCTTCTTTCCTGTAGAATACAAACTCGTACATAAAGAATAAGACTAACCAGGTCTGTCAACTCCTCCAACCACCTGGGAAGGTAGGCAGGTGTGGCAGAGTCAAAGAGCATGGATTTCCAACTCAGATCCTAAGTGTCAGGTTTGTACAACATGACTCAACATGCTACCACTAAAACCTGGCACAAACATAGAGAAGTTTCCTTCTTTTCAGACTCCAAGACAAGCCCCACATTGGCAGGCAGCATGCATTTCTGCTGGCTTGGTCTCCTCTGAGGCAGACTGCCTGAGTTGCAGAGGGAGTGTTGATTTTATAACAGACCCAAATGAGCTACAGGGCCGGGACCCACCTAGTACATTTAAATTAGGCTGAGTGCCAGGTAAGACTTTCGTGGCAGAAGTAATGGGAAAAGCCACGTCCCCAGTCCCCAAGTCCTGGAACACATCCAGAAATCCATAAAGCAAAGAGTTTCTTAAACTAAAAAGTCATACAGAAACAATACCATAGTTACTTTCCTTATCCTCAAAAACACTGAACAGTGAAACAGAGCATTATTATAACAAGGTAACATCTATGTCTTCAGGATATGAATGGTCCACATCATGTTCAGATGTTACTTGATAATGATAGATGCTACATAATTTGATGACAACTAAAATCTGCTGAGCGCTTACTTTATACTAATAACTATAGTGAGAGCATTTTCCAGTCTGATCCTCAAAAAACCCTGAGACATAGCTGCTATTCCTTCCGTGTCAAGAGTTGGTTCCTTCCAGTGGGTTCGTGGTCTGGCTGACTTCAGGAATGGAGCTGCAGACCTTTGAGGTTAGTGTTAAAACTCTTAAAGATGGCACAGACCCAAAGAGTGAGCAGCAGCAAGATCTACTGTGGAGACAGAAAGAAAAAAGCTTCCAGGGGACCCAAGTAGGTTGCCACTGTTGGCTGGGGTGGCCAGTTTTATTCCCTTATTTGTTCCCTCCCATGCTCTGTTTCTTTCCTGTCAGAGTGCCCTTTATTCAATCCTTCCAACGATTGGCTACCTTTAGACTCCTGCTGATTGGTGCATTTTACAGAGAGCTGACTGGTGCGTTTTACAGAGCACTGATTGGTGCATTTTACAGAGTGCTGATGGGTGCGTTTTACAGAGTGCTGACTGATGCATTTTGCAGAGTGCTGATTGGTGCATTTTATAATCCTCTTGTAAGACAGAAAAGTTCTCCAAGTCCCCACTCAACCCAGGAAGTCCAGCTGGCTTCACCTCTCACTTCTAGGGTTTAAGAATCTGATGCTTCAAGGTCACATAACTAGTGATAGACTTTGTTCTCTTAACGTTTATACAATATTGCCTCTTACTCATTTTCAATGTTTTAGAAAAATGATACTAAATGTCATAAATATAGTAGGACTGTAACTATATTTGCTCATTTTCATGCAGTTTATTAATGCCCTAAATAATTTTCGAAGATGGTATTTACTTACATCCACACAGTGCATCACTATCCCTAGATTGTTTACCTCCAGAAAATGTATTTTATACATTACATTTGGAAATTATATTAAGTACCTTTCTACAAAACTCTTATAAGTACAAATTAATTCTATTATTCTAAATCTAGCTGTAGCCTTCCGACTCAAATACTATGAACATGCTGAGAATGATGTGTCCCAAGATTTCCATTTGTGGACTGGAAAACCCAATCCAGTCCCCAGTGACAGATATTATTGTCAGATACAGCAGAAGAGAAACATCTCAATTTCCTTATATGATTTCCAATTTCTGTGGATAATCAAAGATGCACGTACAATTGTAATATTCTAATTTCCATTTGCCTTCGTTTTCCCAGTTCCACTTTCCACTTCAGCCCTGCCTTGAGTCTTTTGCTTTAATTTAGTTAAGTTGATAGAGAAGTATTCTAGAGTGGGAGAAAAAAACAGACAAGGAGGAAGTTTTAGAGAGAGATGAAGAAGAAATTACACAGTAGTTCAATAGTCTAAGAGTATTAAGATAGTTTTAAGATAAAATGTATTTAGTCCAAGAATAATAAGAAACAAGGTTAACTTGTCATCATTGTAATAACTAGCATAAGTGTAGGATTATCATGTGCTGAGTGTTACAGAGTATCTCACTCGATTTCCAAAACAAACCTGTAAGTTAGATATTATTTTCTCACTTGCTTTGGTGAGACTTCTTCAAACTTTCCTGGCTGCGTAACATGTAGTTTACTCTCTGAAGGGCTTTATGCAGATCTCTGTTCCTGCCTTTATCTCATCATGCTGCAATTCATTATTTCTTTTTTTTGTGTGTGTGACAAAGTTTTACTCTTTCACACAGGCTGGAGTACAGTGGCACAATCTCAGTTCACTGCAACCTCTGCCATCTGGTTTCAAGCAATTCTCCTGCCTCAGGTTCCCGAGTAGCTGGGATTACAGGTGCATGCCACCATGCCTGGATAATTTTTGTATTTTTAGTAGAGATGGGGTTTCATCATGTTGGCCAGGCTTGTCTTGAACTCCTGACCTCATGATCCACCTGCCTCAGCCTCCCAAAGTGCTGAGATTACAAGCGTGAGCCCATCATTATTTCTTTATCAATTAAAGTCTGAGAAACTGTGACCCTACTGCGCCCAGCCCAATTCATTATTTCTTCATTAAATAAAGCCTGATAGACTGTGAGCTCCATAAAACTAAGAACTGGGCCATCTTTATCTCCTTCTCCCCAGATTTTTTCAGGGTTCCAGACCATGGCGAGTACTCAATTAACGCTTGTCAAGCTGCATCCATTAAAAGTAGAGAAAAGAAAAAAAAAAGAAAGAAAAAGAAAGCATAGGAGATCCAGAGTGCATTTGGGGAGTTTCCGAATTCGAAACAGTCTGTTTTGCTGTTGTGAGAGAATGGTGGCCTCCAAACAACCTCCTGTTCCTAAATATACTTAAAGTCCTAAAATAGCATGCATTAACAAAAACTGTATTTGAATACAATTAATTTTGCTCAACAGTATGCCCCTGAGGCCTGGCACATAGTAGGAAGTAAGTGCATTCTGGTTTTGTTTTTGGTTTTTGTTTTGTTTGTTTGTTTGTTTTTGTAGAGACCAAGTCTCACTCTATTGCCCAGGCTGGAGTGCAGTGGTGCAATCTCGGCTCACTGCAACCTCTGCCTCCTGGGTTCAAGCGATTCTTGTGCCTCAGCCTCCCCAGTAGCTGGGACTACAGGCACGCACCACCACACCCAGCTAAGTTTTTGTATTTTAGTAGAGATGGGGTTTTTCACTGTGTTGCCCAGGCTGGTCTTGAACTCCTTAGCTCAGGCAAACCACCCACCTCAGCCTCCCAAAGTTCTATGATTACAGGTGTGAGCCACTGCACCTGGCTGGAGTGCATTCTGTTTTCAAATGAACATCAGCAAGACTAGGGGATACAGGGCTTCAAGCTATTAATATAAGCTTCACTTTTCTAGCAGGAGTGTTTTTTTACAGCTTATATGATCAAAATACCCAAGTGCATGTGGCTGCCCTTGACTATATCTAGCTGAGGGCCACATGAAAGTCATTCCTTTTCCCAACTGTGGGCTACCCATCAGCACAAGCTTTCTCTGCTTTCTCACGTTCTCATTGTCCAGTCATTGAGAAAAACAAAGCAAAGACCTATTCAAAGGAAGCACTTGACACCTCCACCATATCCCCTTCCTCCAGCAGTAATGTTCATTTCCAGGTACGTTCAAGTTATAACATATGCTGGTCCTCAGAATACAAATTGTGCCCTTTGATGATTCAATCCTGTTATAATCAATTTGCATGATGAAAGCTGGAGCTATAGGAGCAATGGCTGCATGTGGATTTCAGATGATCTACCATTCCACATAATAATGAATTGTAGATGTTTTCCTTCACCCTAAGACACTGTGTTAGGTCCTTAGCACTGATGTCATATCCCTCTAGAATAGAGGTAGAGAATTACCACAGACACAGACATACACACACTTAGGAGGTCAGTGAGCCTGGGCTGGAGTCTACATTCCAGGCATGCAGTAGCTGCAGGAGAGACCCTGGGCCTCTTCCTCATGGAAGCAGAGCTATGCCGGTCCCCACACAGTAGGGAGAACAAAACTCCAACTGCTTGCAACCAGAGAAGGCAGGATGACTACAGCACACAAATGTGGAAGGGGGAGAGCCAGCACAGAAATCTTTCCAAGGGCTCTATGAGACACAAAATAGGATTTGGGAGATGGCTGCAGGGGACCATGGGATAATGCTTCTTAACTCATCCACAGCCTGAAAAATCTTGGCTTTCTCCTCTTAACCAGAAGGACTCCAGAGATTTTCTCAAGGGTGATGATGGGCTGCCTGCATCATCCAAACCCTTTTCCATTCTGGCCAGGTAAGTTGAGTTAAGAACACTGGCAAAAATGTTTGGAATCTATCAAACTCTTTGGATTGAAAGTCAAAATAAGTCTCTTTAGGTAATGATTTTCTGATTCTAGGGTCTGAGACAGCTCCCTTTCTGAATTGGAACAGGACGGAGTCAATGGGCAACAAGTCTATTATTTGCAAGCTTAATGAAGCTGTGTGGAGCTGAGCCAATTAACAGATCTTATTGTTAGAAGAACTCCAGGCAGGCTTAATTTGTCCAGATAAAGCCAGTAATCACTGATATACACTTCTTTTTAATATAGCAGGTAAGTCATAATCTAATTTTGTGGTACATACAAATATCTGTACACTCATTCTTATCTGAATACTACATATGAAATACAATGAGTATGCGTCTGATCAAGTTAAAAGCCATTCCTGTTGAACTAGTCTTATAGTGTAACAACATTCTCATGAATAAACCTTACTAAAGAGGAAAGACACTCTAACTTAGTGAAATCTCTGAGTTACAAAATATAAAGAATCATTACAAAAATAGGTACTTGCGGCCAGGTGCAGTGGCTCACGCCTGTAATCCCAGCACTTTGGGAGGCCGAGACGGGCAGATCACAAGGTCAGGAGATCGAGATCATACTGGTCAACACGGTGAAACCCCGTCTCTACTAAAAATACAAAAAATTCGCAGGGCGTGGTGGCGGGCGCCTGTAGTCCCAGCTACTCAGAGAGGCTGAGGCAGGAGAATGGCATGAACCCGGGAGACGGAGCTTGCAGTGAGCCGAGATTGCGCCACTGCACTCCAGCCTGGGTGACAGAGTGAGACTCCGTCTCAAAAAAAAAAAAAAAAGAAATCCCAAAATTTCACTGGTGTTCTGGTATACATGCTATACAAGATTCACATTTTACTTCATGCAAACTTTATCAAAATATCACTCCATAATAGTTATAATAAATAATACTTCAGAGTTATATTTTTATTGCCTGTCATTTTTGCTTGATTTTTCCCAATTTTAAATTCATTACTGACATTAATTAAAGAGAAACTACTCAGTAAATCTGGAAACATCTATGAAATAAAATAGGGCATTTGTATTTTGAAAGCAGATTTCTCGGACTAGTTTCAAATTTTTGATATCAGATGAGACTGAATTAACTAGCTAACACAACATTATTTTTCAAACAAGACTACAATTCAAACAGACATCTAAAATGAGTTTTTTTTTTCTTTTTTTGAAATGGAGTTTCACTCTTGTTGCCCAAGCTGGAGTGCAATGGCATGATCTCGGCTCACTGCAACCTCCGCCTCCTGGGTTCAAGTGATTCTCCTGCCTCAGCCTCCCGAGTAGCTGGTATTACAGGCATGGGCCACCACACCCGGCTAATTTTGTATTTTTAGTATACAGGGGGTTTCTCCATGTTGGTCAGGCTGGTCTCGAACTCCCGACCTCAGGTGATCCACCCACCTCAGCCTCCCGAAGTGCTGGGATTACAGGCATGAAGCACCACACCCGGCCAAGTTTGTATTCTTTAAGATAAGGCTAATACTGGGCCAGGTGTGGTGGCTCACACCTGTAATCCCAGCACTTTGGGAAGCCAAGGCAGGCGGATCATGAGGTCAGGATATCGAGACCATCCTGGCTAACATGGTGAAACCCCGTCTGTACTAAAAAATACAAAAAATTAGCCAGGCGTGGTGGTGGGCACCTACAGTCCCAGCTACTCGGGAGGATGAGGCAGGAGAATGGCGTGAACCCGGGAGGCAGAGCTTGCAGTGGACCGAGATCATGCCACTGCACTCCAGCCTGGGCAACAGAGCAAGACTCCATCTCAGAAAAAAAGATAAGGCTAATATTACATGTGGGTTATATAGAGAGAGAAAGAGAGAGCTAGACTGAGAGAGAATATAGACTATATAATTCCTGTAGTTATAGTCTACATTTAGAAAATGTGACCAATGGTGGCCATTGAGAGATGGAGTCCTTATTAGTCCATGTTTGCATTGCTATAAAGAAATACCCGAGACTGGGTAATTTATAAAGGAAAGAGGTTTAATTAGCTCACAGTTCTGCATGCCTGGGGAGGCCTCAGGAAACTTACACACACACACACACACACACACACACATCATTATATACTACCTAGTTCCCTCCTCCTTTGAGGCTTGGTGACTAACACTATTTTATAGTGTTGCCTTCTGCCAATGGAAGCAGGCACTCTGTTCACAAGGTGGCAGGAGGGAGTGAGTCCAAGCAGGGGAAATGCCAAGACACTTCACAACCATGAGATCTCATGAGAACTCACTCACTATCACGAGAACAGCATGGGGAAAACCGCCTTCATGATCCAATCACTTCCCTCCCTCAACACCTAGTGATTACAATTTGAGATGAGATTTGGGTGGGGACACAGAGCCAAACCATATCACAGTGCAACAGGCTAGGGATAAAAGCAAAGAGATCAGCATCCTGAAGAAGATCCTTGCTTGATTACACCATATCAGAGGGAGCAGAAATCCTGGTTATGCCAAATTCCTATCAACTCCAGTGGGGATGGCACCAGGTTCAAGAGGCCAAGGAAGAGACTTAGAGCCAGAAAACAAGACATGGGATTTTATTGAAGGCTTATATGTAGGGGAGACAGTCCAGTGGTGGCAGGCTGGACAAGAGAACCACCTTACATACAGTCCAGTGGCAGCAGGCTGCAGAGGAGAACCACAGCCGCTTGCAAAAGGCATGTAGTTTGTGTGTCATTTTCACTTCGCACCCTTTCCCTAATAACCTCTACCTGGCAATCTTCGACCCAAAACTCAGAACCTCCATTATGGGATGGGGGCTCAGATGTTCCTCACAGACAAAGAACAAATCTCTTGGTTAGCCAGTCCCAGATTACCTAGCTCAGAACTCACATCCAGGTGTATCCGCCATACAGGGTAATTCTCAGCGTAAGTGTATGTTACTGCTAACAGGTGCATTTACTATACAATCCTCGGTTTGGAGCAGCCACTATCCTTGGAAAAAGTGATCTTCAGTTTTTTTTCTCCCAGTGAAGAGTGCTCTGATGGGCACTTTTCCCAAAGACAAGTACCTGGGAGCCTTTTTTCTAGTATAGTGCAGGTATGCTCAACAAGAAATTTTTTTATTGTAAAAGTAAGTCTCTTAAGTGGGAAATGAAAACTTAATAAAACCGTTCAACAACAAAATTATCTAAATAGAAAATTGTGAGCTTCCTTCCTCTAGAGGCATTTGACTATTCAGATGCTTAAAATGGAGTCCTACGTGAGTGATGGACTAGCTTAGAATGGCGTCCCAAGCAGCCATTTCGAGAATATGGATGAATATCTGCACTCTTTATAGTGATAAGAGTCCTACTGCGGGTATCTGTTTGAATCTGTTAAAAGTTTAGCCTGAAGCTGCCTATTTACATATTGTAAAGGTTTCTTCATACATCATGAACTGTAACCAAACTGGATGTTTGACCAGACTCACCAAGTTTTAAACAATTAAAACTGTTCAAACTGGGTTCAAATAAGGTGTATTAGGGTTCTCCAGAGGGACAGAACTCATAGGATATGTGTGTATATGAAAGAGTTTATTAAGGACAGTTGGCTCACATGATCACAAGGCGAAGTCCAATGATAGGCCGTCTGCAAGCTGGGGAGCAAGGAAGCCCGTATAGTGGCTCAGTCTGAGTCCAAAACCTCAAAAGTAGGGAAGCCAGCAGCGTAGCCTTCAGTCTGTGGCCGAAGGCCTGAGAGCCTCCAGCAAACCACTGTAAGTCCAAAGCCTGAAGAACCTGAAGTTTTATGTCAAGGGCAGGAGAGATAGAACGAAGCATCCAACACAGGAGAAAGATGAAAGCAGGAAGACTCAGCAAGCCAGCTGATCCCATCTTCCTCCACCTCCTTTGTTCTAGCCGTGCTGGCTTCTGATTGGATGGTGCCCACCCACATTGAGGGTGGGTCTTCCTCTCCCAGTCCACTAACTCAAATGTCAATCTTCTCTGACAACACCCTCACAGACACACCAGAAAGGATACTTTACCAAAACCATATAGGCATTCTTCAATCCAATCAAGTTGACACTTAATATTTACCATCACATAAGGCAAACACCCAAGTGCAACCATTCTGGCTGTTCCCATACCTTGTTTCTGTTTTCTGTCCATGATTTTCCTTTTTCTGTTAATAAATCTCCTTTAACCACTTGGTAGCACTGGAGTCTCTCTGAACTTATTCTGGTTGGGGGCTACCTGATTCTCCAATTGTTCTTTGCTCAATTAAACTCTGTTAAATTTAATTTGTCTAAAGTTTTTCTTTTGACAAATACAAGTTCAAATTACTCTGGAGCTTATCATTAAAAATAACAATAAGTGTCATTTAAGTACTGTTGTACTCTTTCCAAACTCCAAAGGAAATCATTTGCTTTACTGCCCTGTATATAATGCTGCTTTGCTTCCAATTCATTTTTCAGTCCTGCTTTTCAAATGGATATCCTGTAGTTCTTTTTACCGTCTTTTGAGATGTGACTTGCCCTTCTACCCACTTTGTTGAGAATACTGCTGTTCATGACCTATGTCTTCTCCATCTTCCTATTGCATTTGATACCAGGGACTCCCGACCTACCCTCTCTTTTTCTACAAGGGAAACTATATCCTAAATATCCTTATATTCCTTCTAATATTATTTTGCTCATAATAAGCCTCAAAAGATATGTTAAATGAAAAAAAAAATTGATATCTCCATCCTAGTACTTTAGTTTTAAGCCCCAGAGGCATTTCCAATTTCTCCTTTCCTTTCCACACATCCCCCAAACCCAATCCATGCCCAATGTGTATACATTTAATTCAAAAATACATATTGTATGTTTCAACTTACATTTCTCTTCCCAGAGATTTTTTACAAAGTATAGACATAATTCTCTTCTGAGCTAGGCTGTTCCAACAACTTCTTTTTTTTTTTTTTTTTTTTTTTTTTTGAGACGGAGTCTCTCTCTGTCGCCCAGGCTGGAGTGCAGTGGTGCGATCTCGGCTCACTGCAAGCTCCGCCTCCCGGGTTCACGCCATTCTCCTGCCTCAGCCTCTCTGAGTAGCTGGGACTACAGGCGCCCGCCACCATGCCCGGCTAATTTTTTTGTATTTTTAGTAGAGACGGGGTTTCACCGTGGTCTCGATCTCCTGACCTCGTGATCCACCCACCTCAGCCTCCCAAAGTGCTGGGATTACAAGCGTGAGCCACCGCGCCTGGCCTGTTCCAACAACTTCTAAATTACATTTCAGACCCCCCGTTCCATCCCCAAAATTGATCTTAGAGAAGATGAAATCATCTTCAACAGATCAGTTTTCATCACATCACTCCCAGCCCCCGAAAAGGTGACCTACTTATTGCATTCCCATTCTCTGAACACACTCTGGCCCCATAAGTATAGTCTGTTATCTACTGTTTCTGCAGACTCTAGTGATTGGAATTAGCATTGACCTCACAGGAAATATATATACAAGGCACTTGGAAGAGCCAACTTGTTTCTTAAACTCAAGGTCAAGATGATTACATTAGTTTGATTGATTACTCTTTGTGGTAGGCAGAATTCCAAGATGGTCCCCAAGATTATCAGCCTGTGGTATACATGCCCTGTGCAATCCCATCCCCTCGAGTGTGGCTGGGATCTGTGAATATGACAGGTATCACTCTGTGATTAGATTACTTTTGTGGCAAAGGTGAAAGGACTTTCCAGGTGTCATTTATGTCCCTAATAAATTGACTGTGAATTAATCAAAATGTACATTATCCTAGGTGGGCTTGATCTAATTAGGTCAGCCCTTTAAAAGAGCATCTAGAGGTAAGAGACAGGAAGCATCAGCAGATGCTCTTCCACTGGCCTTGAAGAAGGAAACTGGTATGCTGTGCAGGGGACAAGGAATGGTAGGCAGTCTGTAGGAGCAGAGGACCTCAGCCCTACAGCCCCAAAAAATTAAATTCTGCCAGTAACCATTGACCTAGGAATAGGACTGTGAGCCTCAGATGAAATTGTATCTCTAGCCAACACCTTGACCACAGCCTGTGATAACCTGAAAAGAGGACCCAACTAAACTGTTCCCAGACCTCCAACCCACAGAAACTGTGAGATAATAAATGTGTATTGTTTTAAGCTATGAAATTTGTGGTTGTTACACAGCACAAAAAAGGAATGCAAACTTTGTCTCCTCTTGCTGACTTGCCAAGACCTTTTTTCTTTTGCCATCTTAACTTCTCTGATTAGATCTTGACTACCTGGAGTCTTGATTTCTTTATAATCTTAGCCTCTAGAAACTGCATGTTAGTGACTCATACTGAGCTTGTATGGATTCCCGATTCTGGAACCTGCACGTCTGCTTTCTGTGAGCTTCCCTTCGCTCCTCCCGCTTCAGACTATACACTCTCAGCACAACACTATTTCTCTCAATAGCTGCCTTATGACATCCCTGCCCTGCCACCTGTATCTCTGTCCCCTGAAGGCCCTATCCACAACCCTGTGCAAAGTATTCAAATCCAAACTATGCCTCATCTCAGGCTCAATCAAGTACAGAATCACAGGGCGAAAGACCAAGTCTTTACTGGGACCAATTTGCATCTGGCTGTCATTGAGTTCTCCTTTTTCCTTGAAATCATAATTATCTCTTTGAGGAAAATTCAGAGGGTTATTTTATTTTATTTTATTTTGAGACAGAGTTTTGCTGTTGTCACCCAGGACGGAGTGCAGTGGCGTGATCTTGACTCACTGCAATCTCCACCTTCCAGGTTCAGGCGATTCTCCTGCCTCAGCCCTCTGAGTAGCTGGGATTACAGGCACCCACCACCATACCTGGCTAATTTTTTTATTTTTAGTAGAGACAGGGTTTCACCACACTGGCCAGGCTGGTCTCAAACTCCTGATCTCAGGTGATCCACCTGCCTCAGCCTCCCAAAGTGCTGGGATTACAGGTGTGAGCCACCACGCCTGGCCTCGAAAATTCAGAGGATTCTTTTTTTTTTTCTTTGAGATGGAGTCTCGCTCTGTTACCCAGGCTGGAGTGCAGTGGCACGATCTTGGCTCACTGCAAGCTCTGCCTCCCGAGTTCACACCATTCTCCTGCTTCAGCCTCCTGAGTAGCTGGGACTACAGGTGCCCACCACCATGCATGGCTAATTTTTTGTATTTTTAGTAGAGACGGGGTTTTACAATGTTAGCCAGGATGGTCTCGAGCTCCTGACCTCGTGATCTGCCCGCCTCGGCCTCCCAAAGTGCTGGGATTACAGGCGTGAGCCACCGCGCCCGGCCAGAAGTGGCTCTTGCTGCCATGTTGTCCTGTCCTCTTTGAGCTCCATCATATCCCCAAGAAGGGGCACACAGCTGCTTAATCTTACTCAGCATTTGAACACAAGCTCAAACAATGCACATCAAAAGCGTTGTCCCTTGGTATCCATCGGGGATTGATTCCCCTCAGATACCAAACTCCCCTCAGATACCAAAATCCGTGAATGTTTAACTCCTTTATATAAAATGCCATAGTATTTGCATATAACCCATCCACATATTCCTAGATATTTTTAATCATCTCTAGATTACTTATAATACCTAATACAATGTAAATCCTATGTAAAAAATTGTTATATGTATTGTTCAGCAGACAATGACAAGAAAAAAAGGTCTGTACATCTTCAATACAGATTCTTTCTTTTTTTTTCAATTATTTTTGATCTGAGGTTGGTTAAATCTACATATACAGAATCCACAGATACAAAGGGCCAACTGTATGTAAGTTACTTGGTATTTTTCATGTTCTTGCCTACATGTACTTATTGTATCAGTTAATTTTATGTGTCTAGTTAATTGGGCCACAAAGGACCCATATATTATTTAAACATTATTCTGGGTGTCTCGGTCAGTGAGGATGTTTTTGAATGAGATTAATATTCGAATCAGACTGAGTAAAGCAGATTGTCCTCCCTAATGTGGGTGGCCCACTCTAATCAGTTGAAGGCCTAAATAGAACAAAAGACAGGATGAGAGGGAACGTCTCTGACCTGACTGCTTGGGACACTGGTCTTCTGCTCACAGACTGGAATTGATGCCGTTGGCTCTCCTGGCTCCCTAGCTTGCTGACTGCTGATCTTGGTACTTAGCCTGCATAGTCACATGAGACAATTCCTCATAATAAATCCATCAGTTTCTCTCTCTCTGTCTCTGTCTCTCTCTTTCCCTGTCTCTTTCTTGTCTCTTTCTCTCATCTGCCTCTCTCATCTCTCTCTCTCTCTCACTTGCTTCATCTCTTTCTCTGGAGAACCCTGTTTAATATACTTATCAATCTCTCAACTATTTAAGATGGCCCTAAAGAGCAGGAGCCATTCATCGTGATTCTCTTGCTTCTTTGTCCTGTCTAGTACCATGCATGCTTTACATGCTGTGAGTGTTGTATAAATATTGTTGACTGAATCCCCAGAGAAAGAAAATTTAGTGGTGAAATCCCTTACCAAGAGCGTGATGTATCAGTATAAGCAATATTGATTGTCATGCCCATTAGTGCTCCCAGCAAGCCAAGGCATTTCCTGAAGACAGATAATTTGACTGGCCCTGGTCACAAAGAAGGATGAAAAGGAGATAGCCTTTTCTCTCAGCAGAGGGCTGCTGAGTCAGTTCTCCTAAGGAGGCTTCCTCTGTGTTTGCAATCACTTCAGTGTTTCTAAAATGGCCAGGAAAGATATGAAGGTGTAAAAAACAGATTGCCACTTGTCAAACAAGAATCAGAGTGGAAATTAAGGAACCAGAGGTTCAGAGACTGTGTGGATTATTCTACTCAAAGGATAAAACCTCATTTCTTTTTATGTACAAGAATGATAAAGGGAGAAGGAGGCAAAGAATAGCTAGTACAGCCTGGAAAGAGGCTCACTCCAGAAAGCACTGAAAAATCTACAGAACTCGATCAAATGAAAGAAGAAAGAGCCAGGCATGTTAATCTCTAAAGACAGCCTTGCTAAACTGTAACGTTTCTCTTTCCATAAATATTGGAAACAGGGTTACTCAGCCTCAGCTGGGGCCATTTATCAGCCCAGTCAAGAATTCAAGGACAAGTAGGTAAGCCCCTTTAAAAAGATTCGTTATATTTAGCCAGGCTAGCCGATTGAGGAGGCATTGGGCTGAATGAAAATCATCCTGACCCTGGCACAATAAAAATTGTTATTCATGCAACTGATTCAAACTTGGACTCTTAAACGACCTTCAGGGAGAGCCTGACCCGACCTTATCAGGACTCTGGAGAATTTTCCATTCCCATTTCCAAAACAATGCCATTGATTTCTATAAACAATAAACAACTGGGATTCCAGGTTAAAAAAGAAACATCGAAACATCCTGGTACAAGTGCTGAACCTCTTGCTTCTTGGGAAATGAACCTGAAACTGAAATATAACCTGGAATTGGCACAGAGAATGTTTATAGTTGGAATGTTGATTAAATCCCTTCAAGTCCCACAGGCTCTTATCTACAAAGCAGTAAGTTCCACTTGCTGTGGCTCTGTAAACACTCATATTCTCTCCAGTGGTTAGATTGCCTCCTACAAATATGTTATATCAGTAGAGGGAATCAATTGCCTTTTTGTTTTCAGGGTAAGGGGGCATCATTTAGCCCAAGTCTACACATAACATTCTGAGTGAATTGACACATTACCTGTTTTCCATCATTTTTTACCATTTCAGAAAAAAAATCGTTAAAAATGGGATAAAACTTGATTGAACATTGTTAACCTCAAAACCAAAGTCAAAATAAAGATTCAGAGAATTGAAAAGCATATTGACTGCTTCATGTAAAAGATGTAACTGTTGAGTATAAACCAGAGTCCTCTAACTCTGTTCTCTTTCAAAATCATTTTGGGGGGAAAATGTTTTTACTGTAGGATAGTACATGTTGAAGAGACACTTGAAGGTTAAAGAAATGGCAGGCCTATTGCACTACATTAACCTATCCATTTAAACCAAAAAGAAACACTAGATGCAGCATTTCTGCATAGACAAATACATGGTTGTGCTGTCTCAACGTCAGAACTCTTCTCCACTGGTTGAAACGAGTTAAATTTCCAATTAATATCAGAAATGTACTTAGGCACCAAGCCACAAGAAAAATACGAATACATAGCTTAGAATACGGTCCAAAGAGTCCCCGTGATGCCAGGGCATGTCTCAAGGTGGAGCATGACCTTATTCCACAAGGAGTATACACAGAGAACAAAGAAGAATATAGAGTGTGAGTGTTTCAACAAACTCAACGGGAAAATATTTATACAGAAAATCTCAAGCTCAAAAGTTAATCTGGGGCTGGCTGGAATAGAACATAAATCCAAAGATGAAGTGTTGGGCAGGTTTAAGAATGGAGATTAGCAGATGAGAATAAGCTAGGTGAACGCAAAATTGCTACAGCACATGCAACTGGAAGAACAGACCTTTTGTTTGTTTGTTTGTTTGTTTGTTTGAGACGGGGTCTCCCTCTGTCACCCAGGCTGGAGTGCAGTGGCGTGATCTCGGCTCACTGCAAGCTCTGCCTCCCGGGTTCCCGCCATTCTCCTGCCTCAGCCTCCCGAGTAGCTGGGACTACAGGGGCCTGCTACCATGCCCGGCTAATTTTTCTATTTTGTTTAGTAAAGACGGGGTTTCACTGTGTTAGCCAGGATGGTCTCGATTTCCTGACCTCGTGATCCGCCTTCCTCGGCCTCCCAGAGTGCTGGGATTACAGGCATGAGCCACCGCGCCTGGCCTGGAAGAACACATCTTTAACAGCATGAACAGCATTTGAGTCAGATTTGTTTGATTGGAAGGCCCTAGGATAGAAAAAAGAGTGTACGATTAAAATATTTAGGCCTGTCATTTCTTTAATCTTAAAGTGCCTCTTAAACATGCACTATCATACAGTAAAAACACTTTCCCCCTCAAAATGATTTTGAAAGAGAACAGAGTTAGAGGACTCACATGTCTCCATTTTAAGACTTACTACAAAGCTACAATAATCAAGACTGTGGTACTGGAAGGGTAGTAAACATGGAGATCGATGGAATCAGATTGAGAGTCAAGAAATAAACCTTCACATTTATAAGCCATTGATTTTTGACAAGGGTGCCAAGATAATTCCGTGGCAGGAAGAATAGTCTTTTCAACAAATGATTCTAGGACAACTGGATTTTCACATGCAAAAAAAATGAAGTTGGACCCCTACATAACACCATATGCAAAAATTAACTCAAAATGTGTCTTCAACTAAAATATAAAACTATGAAACTGTGTTATTAAAAAAAATGGGTAAATCTTTATGACCTTGGATGATGCAGTGGTTTCTTTAATAGGACACCAAAAACCCAAGCAACAAAAGAAAAAAATTAATTGAACTATAATGAAAATTTTAAATGGTGATTCAAAAGACACCATCAAGAAGATAAAAATAAAACCTACAAAATGGGAAATATGTATAAATCAAATATCTGTTAAAAAACTTATTGCAGACCATATAAAGGACACATAATGCAATAATAAAGTGACAACCCAATTTAAAAATGGGTAAGAGATCTAAGTAGAGATTTCTCGAAAGAAGATATGCAAATAGCCTATAAGCACATAAAAAGATGCCCAATATAATTAGTCATTAGGGAAATTAAAGTCAAAATGACCTAAGAGAGGATGATGCCATAGGCAAGCTTGGTTGAGCACACCTAATAACCCACCCACATGGCCACACGGCACTGCACTAGCAGGAAACACACATCAACCCCCAGCACAACGATGCATATGCCAATCTTGCATGGGCCCTGGTTCTGCTTCATCAGTCCCTAGGCAATGTGATTGCAGCCCCAGTCAAAATCCATCCACGAAAAACACTCTCAACAAACCAGAAGTAAAAGGTAAGTTGCTCAATGTAATAAAAAAATCGACAAAATCAAAAAGGCTATAATAATAATAATGAAGCACTGAGTGCTTTGCTCTAAGATCAGCAAGAAGGCAAAGGTTTTCATTCCGTTCACTCCTATTCAACATAATCCTGGCAGTCTTAGCCAAGGCAATAACAATATAAAATAAAATAAGAGACATGCACATTAAAAAGAAAGAAAGAAAATTGACCCTACTCATGGATGACATGAAAGTTCATGTAGAAAATCCCAATAATTCCGCAAAAATAAATGTCCAAGTACCAGTAAGTGAGTTAACTAAGGTTATAGGATACAAAGTCAAAATTAAAAATTCAATACTGTTTCTATATACTAGCGATAAACAATTGAAAACAAGAATTCTAAAAGTGATGCTATTTACAATAGCTTCCCCCTGAAGTGAAATACTTACGTATAAGTCTAACGAGGCATGTAAAGAATCTGTACTGTAAAATGTTGATAAAAGAAATCAAAAACCATAAAACTGATAAAAAAGAAATCAAGAAAGACTAAAATAAATGGAGAGACATAATGTGTTCAGGAAGTGGAAGATTCAACATAGTTAACATGTCAATTCTTCTCAAAATGACCCACAGATTTAACAGATTTCAATCAAAAATCCATGCAGGAAATTTTGTAGATATATATACAAGCTGATTCTAAGATTATATGGAAATGGAAAGAAGTAGAATAGCGAAAATCATTTTGAAAAATAAGAAAAAAGTTGGAAGAGTGACACTCATCTAAGACAGTTTGTATTGGTAAGGAGATATGCACACAGACCAACAGAAAAAAAGAGAGCCCAGAAATAAACCCACACAAATATGCCAATTCACCCACATAAAGCATACAATTCAGTAACTTTTAGTATATTCGCAGATGTGATAATTAATTTTAGAATATTTCATCACCTCAGAAGGAAATGCCACATTAGCAGTGTCTGGTCATTGCTCCCCAGTTCCCCCAGGATGATGAATGGTTTCCTAGGTTTCCCTAGGAAAGGGGGGAAGGGGAAACACTTAAGAAACCATTCATTTACTTCCCGTCCCTACAGATGCCCACTCTAGACGTTTCCTATAAATGGAATCATACAATTTCCAAAAACATACACCCATGAGATACCACTTCACACCCACTAGGATGGCTATGGTCAAAAAGATAGATAATAACAAGTGTTATCAAGGATGTAGAGAAATTGGAACTCTACCTTCTGGCGGGAATACAAAATGGTGCAGCCGCTTTGGAAAACAACATGCATATGCCAGTCTTGTCTGACAGTTCCTCAAAAGGTTAAACATACAGTTAGAATATGACCCAGCAATTCTGCTCCTATACACCAAAAAGAAATGAAGGAATATGTCCACAAAAAAGCTTGTACATAACTGTTCACAGCAGCATTATTTATAACAACTGGTAAATGAAAACAATCTAAATCTCAATCAACTGATGAATGAATGAATAAAATGTAGTATATCCATATAATGGAATGTTAGGTGCTGCAACATGGAAGACCTTTGAAAACAAGCTAAGTGAAAGAAGGCAGTCACAAAAGACCACATATTATATAATGCCATTTATCAGAAATGTTCAGAATAGGCAAACCTAGAGAGACATAAAGTAGATTAGTAGTTGCCTAGGACTGGGGAGGATGGAGAAAATGAGGGTGACTGCTGAGGGATACAGGATTTCTCTGTGGGATGATGAAAATGTTCTAAAATTGTTGCATAACCCTGTGAATATACTAAAAACCACGGAACTGTACACTTTCAATGAGCAAATTATATTGTATATGAATGATATCACAACAAAGCTGCTGCCAAAAACAAAGCCACACACTTCCTATTGTGGCTTTATTTCTCTATTACTTTCCTCAATAGATGCGTTTCGGAGTTCCCTTATTTTGAGGGACATACATCGTCTTCCAAAATTAACTTTCTCCCCCTTCTACCATGTGAAACAATTAGGAGGGGCCATCTGTGAACCAAAAAGCAGGCCCTCACCAGACACCAAATCCACCTTGATTATAGATTTCCCAGGCTTCAGAACTGTGAGAAATTCTGTTGTTTATAAGCTTATATGTATGAGTTTCTAATGAGAGGTGATTGTTGGGCTGCACACTGAAAAGGGCACAAAAATCTTACTTTGAGAAAGTAGAATGGTTGTAATCAATATTTCTAATCTATATGACACAATTTCTTAATTTTTTTTTGAGACAGGGTCTTGCTCTGTCACCCAGGCTGAGTACAGTGGCACCATCATGGCTCAGTGTAGCCTCAATCTCCCAGCCTCAAGCGATCCTCTCACCTCAACTTTCCAAGTAGCTGGGACTACAGACAGGCATCCACCACCATGCCCAGTTAACTTTTTATTTTTTGTTGAGACAGAGTCTTGATATATTGCCCAGGCTGGTCTCAAACTCCTGGACTAAAGTGATCCTCTAGCCTTGGCCTCCCAGAGTTCTGGGATTACATCTTTCTTAATTTGTACTGCAATGAGTTAAGATCTGCAGGGCGGGAGTTACATATAGAGTGTATAACTGTGGCTTCTGGGTGGTCCAGGTTTGATATGTAAATTGGGAATATAAAAGGGAGTAAGAACAAAAAACAAATGAGCAAACTCAATTTCTCACCCCTATGTACATCGTAAAGACTGAGCTCTAATGAAACATAAAAACTATTTTGCATATTCTTCTAAGGCTTCCAGTGTCTGTGCAATCTGTTCACTTATCTGTCTTCATATTGGGTCATGTTCCTCTTCCTTCTGGGCCTCTTCTGGAAATCTCTTCCCTGCATATTTTCTCCACTTACTCACTGATAATTCGTACTTGTCCTTCCAATCTCAGTTTTAAAATCATTTCTTCTGGATAATAGTATTGAGATGGGAGAGTTCCCTGGCCCTCCTCACAGGATATGGGACAGGGGTGTGGCTCTCTGTTTGGGCTGGGCCACCACAAGCTCAAATCCCTTACAAGATGGGGGAGCACACAGATGGGCAAGTGTGGGAACCAAGGTGAGCACTTTTGGGCTCCAGCCCCACGGCAGCATCTAGGGGTGGTTGCCTGTGACTCCCGAAGCCCTGGTGTTACTGTGCTTTTTTAGCTCTGCCATTCACAGATGGCTTAACTGTTAAACAGCTCAGTGGACCCCCTTGGGACCCAAGTCCTTGTTCAGCATCCAGGAAGAATCAGGTCACACATGGACTTCAAGGATGAATGCAGGGATTTTACTGAGGGGTGGAGGTGGCTCTCAGTGGGATGGATGAGGATCTGGAAGGGGGAATGGAATGGGAAGATGATCTTCCCACTGGAGTTTGGCCATCCAGCAGCTGATCTCCTCTACAGTCGTCCCCAGCTGAACTCTTCTGGGCATTCAGATGCTCCTTCTCCGCTGAGCCACTCTGCCATTCGTCTGCTCATATCCTTGTCCTCTAGCTTCTGGACCCTGATATCTGAGGTTTATATGGGTACAGAATAGGGGGGCATGGTGGGCCAAAGACAACTTTTGGGCTTGAAAACAGTTGGGCTTGAAAACAGGAATGTCTGTTCTCATTTAGGGCTGTGGGTTTCCAGGCTTGTGGGTGGGTCCTTTAACAGGGAATTGCCCTCTTCTACCCAGTATTTCCCCGTCTCCTCTTTGTATCAGTATCACATGCTTACTCTTAGAATAACATTGATCACATTATAAAATGAAAAGTGAACCATTTTTTAGTGTTTACTAGATGCTAGGCACTGTGCTAAACTGTTTACATATATGAAAATAGCTCCACAGAAATCACACGAGGTAGATGCTCTTAATTACCCTACTTCACAGATGAGGGAACTGAGGCTTAGACAGCTGGAACAACTTGCTCAGCATCACACAGCAGTAAGTAAGAACATCAAGAATTGAAGGCAGGCCGGGCGCGGTGGCTCACGCTTGTAATGCCAGCACTTTGGGAGGCCGAGGCAGGCGGATCACGAGGTCAGGAGATCGAGACCACAGTGAAACCCTGTCTCTACTAAAAATACAAAATATCAGCCGGGCATGGTGGTGCGCGCCTGTAGTCCCAGCTACTCAGAGAGGCTGAGGCAGGAGAATGGCGTGAACCCGGGAGGCAGAGCTTGCAGTGAGCCGAGATTGCGCCACTGCACTCCAGCCTGGGTGACAGAGCGAGACTCCGTCTCAAAGAAAAAAAAAAAAAAAGAGTTGAAGGCAGACCCACCCCTGAGCCTCTAGGCATCATGCTCATTTACTTTTCTGTCTCCTCCACTTAACCATCAGCATCTTAAGAGTCAGGATGGTATTTTGTATACCCTTGCCACGTCACTAGCTGCTGTATTATAAATGTTGAATAAATATTTGCTGAATCAATAAATAACTATGTTTTCAAATATACACTTAATGTTTTCTTTGTTCATAGACTTTTTTGTTTCTTTCAAAACTTGGGGAACTTCCATATGGCAGCAAATACTCCTGAAAACCAATGACAAACAGGGCAAAATTTTCAAAAGCAATCATTTCAGGGTTCTGGAAATTGATCAAAGGCATACAAAAAATTAAGAAGTGGTTATTGGTGGAAAAACCACTCAACTTTAAGTAAGAACAGTGGATGTCTCTGGTGTTCTGGCCTGGAGCTGCTCCATGGTCACTCTACCAGGGCAGGGAAAGCAGCCAGAGGGGCATGTCTGGGTCTATATCCCATGTATTATTTTTATTTTTATTTTTATCTTTTTCCTTGAGACAGAGTCTTGCTCTGTCTGTCGCCAGGCTGGAGTGCAATGGCACAATGTTGGCTCACTGCAACCTCCACTTCTGGGGTTCAAGCGATTCTCCTGCCTCAGCCTCCCAAGTGGCTAGGGCTACCGGCGCCCCACCATGCCTGGCAAATTTTTGTATTTTTAGTAGAGACAGGGTTTCAAAATTCTGGCCAGACTGGTCTTGAACTCCTGACACTGTGAACTGCCCACCTCAGCCTCCCAAAGTGCTGGTATTACAGACATGAGTCACCGTGCCCAGCCTATCCCATGTATTATCAATGCTACCTTCTTATTTTACTACTTCAGGATTTCTCAACCTTGACACTATTGATTTGAGGCCAGTAATTAATTCCTTGTGGCAAGGAGCTGTTCTGTGCATTGTATTAATAGGATGATATTCTGTAATATCTCTGACCTCTACCCACTAGATACCAGCAGCACCCCTTATGAAGTTGTGAGAACCAAAACTGTTTCTTGACATTGTTATATGTGCTCTGAGGAGCAAAACTGCCCCCAGATGAGAATCACTGGTTTCAGTTATTATCTCACAGTGTACTGTACAAAAATTAACTCAAAATGTTATCATAGACCTAAATGTAAGAGCTAAAGCTAGAAAACTTCTAGAAGGAAACAAGGAGAAAAATCTTTGTGTCCCTGGTTTAAGCAAAGAATTCTTAGATATTATAACAAATATATTACCCATGAGAGAGAAAAAATGGTGTATTGGGCTTCATCATGATTAAAACCTTTCTCATGTCAAAAGTCATCACTAAGAAAATGAAAAACAGAGACTGGGAGAAAATATTGCAAATTATATAATTAATAAAGATCTTGTATCTAATGTATATGAAGAAATATTAAAACTCAAGAACAGAAAGACAAACAACCCAAATTTAAAATAAGCAAAATATTTGAATCAACATTTCACTGAAGATTCATAAAAGGCTCATAGGTACATGCAAAATGTTCAACATCATTAGTCATTATGAAGCCAGCCCAATTGTCCCATAGAATTGATGTTTATGGTTTCTTTTAAATAAACATAGAAATTGACCCGCCTAGTCTCGTAAGTTATGAAAGTTAAAAATGTTTTATCTGAGCTCCTTTCTGAGGAAATCAACTATCAGTTGTCCCGGACAGTATTAAGGAACTAAAACTTACCAGATCATTGCATCTGGACAGTAAGACATAAGACCCCTCACCCATCATGATTGCCTATCTAACCGCCTGCTTTCTGTTGACCAACAGCTCTTCCTTAACCTTCTCTAATTCCTGTTTTAGTTTCTTCCCTGCTATATAAATGCCTGATTTTAGTTGGTGAGGGAGATGAATTTGAGACTGACTTTCTGTTCTCCCTGGCTGCAGCACCTGATTAAAGCCTTCTTCCCTGGCAATAATTGTCTTAGTGATTGGCTTTCTATGTGAAGAACAATGGGACCTAGATCAAACCCCTGGCATTTCAGTAACCATTAGGGAATCAATACCACTACGTGATACCATTATGCACCCACTAGGATGGCTATAATTTTAAAGAACAGATAAGTTTTGGTGTGGATGTGGAAAACCTATACTACTATTCACTGCTGGTAAAAATGGGAAATAGTGAAGCCTTTTTGAAAAGAGCTTGGCAGTTACTTAAAAAGTTAAACTCACTAAACATAAACATAAACCTGGCAATCCATGCATAGAAATCTTCCAAAGAGTAAATATCATATGTCTACACAAAGACTTGTATGTGAATATTTATAGCAGCATTATACAGTAAAGCCAAAAACAACCCAAATGTTCATTAAGTTGTGAATAAATAAACAAAATGTGGTACATACATATAATGCATACTATTCGGCAATAAAAATCATCAAACTACTGATATATGTTAAAACATGAATGAACCTTAACAGCTTTTTGCTAAGTGAAAGAAACCAGATGCAAAAGAAAAACTATTGTATGATTATATGTATATAAAATGTCCAGAAAAAGCAAATCTATAAATTCAGAAAGCAAATAGTTTCCTGGGCCTGGGTATGAGGGATAACTGCACATGGACATGACAGAATATTCTGGAGTAATGAAACTTCTAAAACAGGATTGTTGTGATGGTTACACAACTTGTAAATTTACTACAAATCATTGAATTGTATACTTAAAATGGATTGACTTATGGAATGTAAATTGTGCCTCAATAAAGCTGCAAGGGAAAACAACAGCAAGGAGTAGGCAGTAGAGGAGTTATAGGTGAAATAATATTGGCAAAATATTGATAATCGTTGAAGCTGGGTTATGGATTATGGGGATCTTATTCTATTCCTTCTACATTTTTTTTGTTTAAAGTTAAGGATACTGGCCAGGCTGGTGGTTCACACCTGTAATCCTAGCACTTTGGAAGGCTGAAGCAGGAGGATCACCTGAAGTCAGGAGTTGGAGACCAGCCTGGGCAACATGGTGAAACCCCGTCTCTATTAAAAATACAAAAATTAGCTGGGTGTGGTGGCACATTCCTGTAGTCTCAACTACTCTGGAGGCTGAAGCAGGAGACTTGCTTGAACCCAGGAGGTGGAGGTTGCAGTGAGCCAAGACGCCACTGCACTCCAGCCTGGGTGACAGACCAAGACTCTGTCTCAAAAAAACAAAAAGAAAATAATTAATTAAATTAAATTAAGGATTCCGGCCGGGCACGGTGGCTCACGCTTGTAATCCCAGCACTTTGGGAGGCCGAGGCGGGCGGATCACGAGGTCAGGAGATCGAGACCACGGTGAAACCCCGTCTCTAATAAAAATACAAAAAATTAGCCGGGCGTGGTGGCGGGCGCCTGTAGTCCCAGCTACTCGGAGAGGCTGAGGCAGGAGAATGGCGTGAACCCGGGAGGCGGAGCTTGCAGTGAGCCGAGATCGCGCCACTGCACTCCAGCCTGGGCGACAGAGCGAGACTCCGTCTCAAAAAAAAAAAAAAACAAATTAAATTAAGGATTCCAATAAACACAATTATCAGTATACATCATGCCCAAAGCAGCCATATAAATAACTGTTATTGTAATGTAGACTTCCAAGAAGGCTCAGAATGTTTCTATTTTCCTAAACATTTCGATGTCTATAGGATAATTTACATAATATGATATTAATGACAGCAGAGCTTCCTAAAGAAATCTTAAATTTCTACTAATGGGTAGATCTTGGCAGGTTCTTCTCTAGAAAAAGCTTGCCAAACTGAAGCATTATTTGCAATTCACTGACTAGGCTGAAGTTGTAACAAACAGCTTCAGCATTCTAACACCCTCTTCTGCTAACTAGTCTGGTATATCCAAAAATGTCTTGTTTTTTTTCCCCTGTGAGTTGACTTTTTTTTTTGGAGTTTTGCCTTAGAATAAGCTCTACTTTTCCGGAGAACCACTAACCTGGTGGAAAGAACATGGAATTTGGATTCAGAACTGGGTCAGATCCAGTTCCAAACTTGACAAGCTGTTTGACCTTCAGCAAATTGACTAATTTGTTTCTTCAACAATAACACAGTAATACTAAACCTGACCCTGCAGAGCTATTGTGACTATTCAATTACATAACCTATATAAAGCACATGGCACATTGTGGGTATCAAATAAATAATATATTTATAATCTGAGCCATTTTAAAATTGAGAACTGTGGCCGGGCGTGGTGGCTCATGCTTGTAATCCCAGCACTTTGGGAGGTCGAGGTGGGTGGATCACAAGGTCAGGAGTTCGAGACCAGCCTGGCCAATATGGTGAAACCCCCGTCTCTACTAAAAAATACAAAAATTAGCCAGGGGTGGTGGCGCATGCCTGTAGTCCTAGCTACTCGGGAGGCTGAGGCAGGACAATCGCCGGAACCCGGGAGGTGAAGGTTGCAGTGAGTCCAGATCACACCACTGCACACCGGCTAGATGACAGAGTGAGACTCTGTCTAAAAAAAAATTGAGAGCTATATCTCATAATAATAAAATGTATTGACTATTGTTACAGTCTTAATAGATTGTGAAAAATGTCAAGATTTTTTAATCCAACTTTACTGATGATGCTGCTGAAATCTAAGGACAGATACCCCAAAATTTAGAAGTAGAATCTGGACTAGAAATTCAAAAATGGAATCCCATGACTTTTGAAGTAAGTTTAGCAAAATGATTAAATGCCAGCTTTTAGTCAGATAGCTTCAGTTTGGTCTCTAGCTTTACCACTTCCCTTAACCCTTCTATGCTTGTTTCCTCATCTGAAAAATTAGAATACTATTAGTAGCTATCCCAAAGTTTTGTTTTGATGATTAAATGAGTTAAGCATACCAAGACATTAGAAAGTCAGAGCCCAATAAATTCTAATTAATGTTAATTTTAAAAATTCTAATATATATTTCTTTATATTCTGTATCTAAAAATCAACTAGTCTTAAAACTGAAAATGTTAATTTTAGTAGCATTTTCTTTTTTCTCATAAAGTTGTTATGAATTCTATTTTTTTACAACTGATGGTTAGACTCAAGGAAATATCAAGTTATCAACTTGATATCAACTTGGCTGAGTTCTGTTTCTTCTGCACCTTAATATATCAAAAGTTATTAAGATCATGAAGTGAGCTGAAGTTCTGGGGTCATATCTTACTCATATTTATAATTGCAATGCCTAGAAATGACTATATACTGACCTGAAGTATGTATAATTATAGCCAAGGATGCTGTTTTAGAAAAACAAATAAGATCACAAACACAAAATTAGGTTAATATTTATATAGAACGAGAACAGAAATTACAGCAAATTACCGGAGCTCTGGAAATGTCTTTGAAGTCATCTTTCCTTTTCTTTGGAGTTTCAGTGTTATGACAGAAGCACTTACAGAGAAATACTTCCTGAAAGCAACCTGGCCTCCACTCCCCACTAAGAATACTCTGCAGTGTCCTGCAAGTCCCACCACTCAGAGACCCAAGCAAGTGAAAGTCCCTGAATTTTAAGCTTCATTTGCTTCACAATGAGTCCACTTCTTCCCATGGCTCCCTTACTCCTCCAAGTCTATGAAGCAAAGCTACCACCCCATTTCACCATCCTCTTACCCTGCTTCACACTTTTTCATGGCATTTTACATTTTGATAGCACCTGCGATGTTAAGTTGTTTTCTTTTTCTTTTTTTATTTTCTTTTTTTTTTTTCTTTCAGATGGAGTCTTGCTCTGTCTCCCAGGCTGGAGTGCAGTGGCACAATCTCAGCTTACTGCAGCCTCTAGCTCCTGAGCTCCAGCGATTCTCCTGCCTCAGCCTCCTGGGTAGCTGGGATTACAGGTGCATGACACCATGCCTGGCTAATTTTTGTATTTTTAGTAGGGATGGGGTTTCACCATGTTGGCCAGGCTGGTCTGAAACTCCTGACCTCAGGTGATTCCACCCCTCTTGGCCTCCCAAAGTGCTGGGATGACAGGCCTGAGCCACCGCACCGAGATGTTAAGTATTTTTTCTTGTTGTATATTGCCTGTTTCCCTCCCCTCCTCCCACTGAAATGTGAGCTCTAGTATTAGTGTAGGGTTTGTGTTGTCTCCTATATCACCAGTGTCTAGAACAGTGAGTGACACAGAGTCGGATCTCACAAAATTTACCATTTGTTGAGTAAATGAATGAATAAACAAATGAAAATCAGGTCGAAATATTGCATTACAGCTTGAACTATTTTCCTGAAGTACTTTTCCTTTGGTAGAATGGGTATCTTTTATGCATGCCTAGAAACAAAAAATGGTAACATGGTATTTTCACAAATGTGTCTAACATTTTGGAATACATTAATTTAATGTTGGCATTCCAGGCAAAATAATCGCAAATTTAATAAATCTCTTCAAAGAAGATAATCCTACAAGTCATCTGACATCTTTTTCACACTGTATAAATATTATGATTGAAACTGCAGACATTGATGGATTATACTCATTAATTTATATTTCAGTTTCTTAATCTACTAAATTTACTAGGTTAGTTAATGTAGTTAACAGAATGACTAACAAATAGAATTCAGAAACCATGGTAAACTAGAAAGTGATAAGTGTGGGAGGAAAAATTAAAATACTCTTTCTTTTCAAACTCCATTTCCTATCAATTCTCAAATAGAGAAGAATTCAGTTTATTTCAAAACCCTAAAATAATCATAAACAGCTTGAGCAATTGATAACCAGGAATTAACAAATTCTTCCTAATACATCCCCTTGTTATAAAACAATAAAGCAAACTGCTGTTATAATTCTTTATCTATACCATTTATCATGCTCTCTTAGGGATAACCCATGCATAACTGTATAAATTTAGCAGATGTGGGAAAATAGTTGTTAGTAGGGCAGATTGCAGATTGTATGTCAAAGGAATGCCTTCAAGATATGGATTAACTATAATTGTCTCAGTATGTCTGTCTTGGGATTCATTAGGTTTCTCTGCTTTAAGCTTCCTGATGTCCCCTGTACCTAGATCCATTTGCTGTTCTCTGGGCAGGTGCTTCTCTGACTTCCATCATTTTCTCATCAAGGCCAATCTTCTATATTCCCTAAGATTCTGGACCTCTCACCATCTATACATCTAAAGCAGAACATTCAGGAACTTATATAAATTTTACTTATATAAATTTTCTCTGATTATTATCAGTGTATACCAGTAAACAGATGCCTACAAGTTCAGAAAAGAGGATGAGAGACTAATTAAAGACAAGAAATTAAGTTTAAAAATCTGGAAAGAAATTCATGCAGTGACTATCCTCATCCTTTGTTTCTTTTTCCTTCTTTCCAGAATATCAGTTTTTGATGAATGAAAAAAATGGATTTTTCCACTAATGGATTACTCAAGTTTAGATATTTTAAATGAGTACATTTCAATCACTCTGTATTAGCAGCATATCACTAAACTATTTTAGCAACACCCAGACAGGACTTTTTTTCTAGAGTGAAAGGCAAGGAGTTATTATCCCTTTTCAAATAGATTTTCACTGGATTTTAGAAGTGTAGGTCGCATTGATAGGTGAAGCCGGCTGGGCTTCTGGGTTGGGTGGGAACTTGGAGAACTTTTCTGTGTAGCTAAAGGATTGTAAATGCACCAATCAGTGCTCTGTGTCTAGCTGAACATTTGTAAATGCATGAATCAGTGCTCTGTGTCTAGCTAATCAGGTAGGGTACTTGGAGAACATTTCTGTCTAGCTAAAGGATTGTAAATGCACCAATCAGCACTCTGTGTCTAGCTAAATGTTTGTAAATGCACCAATCAGCACTCTGTAAAATGGACCAATCAGCTCTCTGTAAAATGGACCAATCAGCAGGATGTGGGTGGGGCCAAATAAGGGAATAAAAGCAGGCCACCCAAGCCAGCAGCAGCAACCTGCTTGGGTGTCCTTCCATGCTGTGGAAGCTTTGTTCTTTTGCTCTTCACAATAAATCTTGCTGCTGCTCACTCTTTGGGTTCACACCACCTTTACGAGCTATAACACTTACCAAGAAGGTCTGCAGCTTCACTCCTGAAGTCAGCAAGACCACGAACCCACCAGCAGGAACAAACAACTCCGGATGCACCGCCTTTATGAACTGTAACACTCACTGCAAAGATCTGCAGCTTCACTCCTAAAGTCAGTGAGACCACGAACCCACCAGAGGGAAGAAACTCTGGACACGTCTGAACATCAGAAGGAACAAACCCCAGACACACCATCTTTAAGAACTGTCCAACACCGGCCAGGCACGATGGCTCACGCCTGTAATCCCAGCACTTTGGGAGGCCGAGGCAGGTGGATCACGAGGTCAGGAGATCAAGACCATCTTGGCTAACATGGTGAAACTCCATCTCTATGAAAAAAATACAAAAAATTAGCCGGGCACTGTGGCAGGCGCCTGTAGTCCCAGCTACTTGGGAGGCTGAGGCAGGAGAATGGCATCAACTGGGGAGGTGGAGCTTGCAGTGAGCCGAGATCATGCCACTGCAGTCCGGCCTGGGTGAAAGAGTGAGACTCCGTCTCAAAAAAAAAAAAAAAAAAACCTAACACCACGAGGGTCCGCGGCTTCGTTCTTGAAGTCAGAGAGACCAAGAACCCACCAATTCCAGACACAATATACTGTATCTCAATTGTAAAACTCAATTATAAGCAACAGCTTAAGCTAGAGGAATTTTCATAAAATAATAATGTAGGTGTTGGTCTAAATTCCTCTGTGGGACTTAGCAGCGTGCATCTTTGCACTGTCCTTGGCAGGGAGGATTCAAAGTGCTCCCCCTGCATTCTGGATTTAGTCCACTAGCCTTGACAGCTCCTATACATTACCTGTTTGTACTGAATACATGGGAAATGTCTAAAGACTGTCCACATGTGAACAAAAGAGATAACTGAGTCCTATATAACAAACCTTGGTAACATCCCTAAAAAAATAAGAGGTCTCCATCCTCAAAATGCCAGCCTCAGGTGACCGAATAAACAAAATTTCCAGATGTTGAAACTGGCCCAATTGTCTCAGAACTGATGTTTATGGTTTCTTGGAATAAATATAGAAATTGATCCTCCTAATCTTAAAACTTGAGAAAGTTACAACTGTCTTATCTGAGTTCCTTTCTCAGGAAACCAACCATCAGTCCTCCCAGATAGTATCAAGAAACTGTAACTTACCAGATCATTGCATCTGGACAATGAGACACCAGACCCCTAACCTATCATGATTGCCTAACTGACCACCTGCTCCCTGTAGACTAACTCCTCTTCCTTATGCCTCCCTAATTCCTGTTTTCCCACACATGCTTACATTTCATTTCTGCTATATAAACCCCTAATTTTAGTCAATCAGGAATATGGATTTAAGGCTGATCTCACATCTCCTCTGCTGCAGCACCCTTAAAGCCTTCTTCTCTGGCGATAATAATTGTCTCAGTGATTGACTTTTTTCTTTTTTTTTGAGGCGGATTCTCACTCTATCACCCAGGCTGGAGTGCAGTGGCACAATCTTGGCTCACTGCAAGCTCCGCCTCCCGGGTTCACGCCATTCTCCTGCCTCAGCCTCTCCGAGTAGCTGAGTAGTAGACTACAGGTGCCCGCCACCACGCCCGGCTAATTTTTTGTATTTTTAGTAGAGACGGGGTTTCACCATGGTCTCAATCTCCTGACTTCGTGATCCACCCGCCTCGGCCTCCTAGAGTGCTAGTATTACAAGCGTGAGCCACCGCGCCCGGCCCAGTGATTGACTTTCTATGTGGTGAGCAGTAGGACCTAGACCAAACTCCTGGCATTTCAGTAACAACATGTGATTGACATTTTCACATCCATATCATGTATACTTAGTTTAAATGAGTGAAAGACAACTTTGTGGGTTACATAGTGTCCTCCAAAATTTATGTCCACCTGGAACCTGAGAATGTGACCTTATTTAGAAACAGGGTGGGCTGGGCACAGTGACTTGCGCTTGTAATCCCAGCACTTTGGGAGGCCGAGGTGGGCAGATCATGAGGTCAGGAGATCAAGACCATCCTGGCCAACATGGTGAAACCCCGTCTCTACTAAAATACAAAAAATTAGCCAGGCATGGTGGTGCACGCCTGTAGTCCCAGCTACTTGGGAGGCTGAGGCAGGGGAATCGCTTGGACCTGGGAGGCAGAGGTTGCAGTGAGCCGAGATTGCACCACTGCACTCCAGCCTGGCAACAGAATAAGACTCCATCTCAAAAAAAAAAAAAAAGAAAGAGGGCCTTAGAGGCTGTAATTAGTTAAGGTGAGGTCACAGTGGATTACAGTGGGACCTAAATCCAACAACTGGTGGCTTTATGAGAAAAAGACATACAGAGAGACTCAAAGGAGAATGCCATGTGAAGACAGAGGCAGAGACTGAAGCAATGCCTCTACAAACCAAGAAACGCCAGGGAGTGCTGGAAACCCCCAGAAACTAGGGGAGAGGCAAGAAAAGATTCTTCCTTAGACCTTTGAGAGGTGATGCGTGGTATTTTTGCTCCTTAGCTCAGCTAGGTCTGAGTTCTTGCCTCACAACCAGGAAGAAGTAGGCACATAGACACTTCAAGAGTGAGTGGAGTAGAATTTATTAAGCAACAGGAAAGTCCTCAGTAAAGAGAGGGGTCCTGAAACCAGGTTCCCAGTTGCCCCCTTCACAGTTGAATACAAGGGCTTTTTATAAAAGCTGATAGCGCTATATAAGGAGTGAATTCCTGGTACCTCCACCCCCCACCTCAGTGCATGCTGGCCTTTAGTCTGCTGCGGGTATGTTTAGGC
Organism: Nomascus leucogenys; assembly: GCF_006542625.1. NCBI lineage: Eukaryota > Metazoa > Chordata > Mammalia > Primates > Hylobatidae > Nomascus > Nomascus leucogenys. The sequence continues at coordinate 52,961,023 of NC_044399.1, forward strand.
AAGCCCCCTGTGCAAGTTCCCTTACTTGCACAAAACATCTGATGTAGGCACTTGTGAGGTGAGTCGGATGTTCTCTGCAGACTCTTCCCTCGCTCTCTGCCTAAAGCAAGCTGGCTAACTCCTTCCGAAGAGCATGGCCCTACCAACAGCTTAACTGCAGACTTCTAGCCCCCAGAACTGAGAGAGAATAAATTTCTGTTGACATAAGCCACTCAGCTTGTGGTAATTTGTTATGGCAACCCTAGAAAACTAACATAGCAGCCAACATAGAAGATTGCAGAGAAGTTCCCAGGAGGATATGGGAAGGACTTTTCCTGAAAACAGACTTTAAAAAAAAACAAAAATAAACTATAGGCTAAGGCCATATGAAATGAAATAAAAACATTTCTTCCCATTGAGATGAGAAAAATACAGATTTCACTGTATTGAGAGGCTTTGTAGACAACATTGGAAGTCAGAGCTGTCTCTACCATCACTGAATTCCTTTTCACTTCCCTTACCTAGTTGTATTTAAACAAAGTAAGGTTGTGCTACCAATTATTTGTCAAATGGAGACTTGATTTTTGATTCACAGTCTTTAGGATTTTGTTTTCAATGCTAAAGAATAGTCTGTGACTGTAAGGCTGTACCCTGGGTGTTCAAGTCAGGCCAACTGATTGACATTGTTTTTTTCAACTTTTTTTTTTTTTAATGTTGACATTTCCAGAGTAATGCTGTGGTAAAACGTTCCAGAAAGTCAAGAGTTAACTAGCGTTCAGGAAATCAGAAACTAAAAACTTCCCCCAAAATAAGGTGGAAAAACTTAAGGCAAATGTATGACCTTGTTTACATATAAATTAGACAGCATGAAATTGAGGGCTGCCGGCCAAAGGTTAAGGAATTTGTATCCAACTTGTAACTTGTAGTTGGCAGCAAACAGGAAAAACAAAGACAAAACTTTAGCCTCCAAGATCCTCCCTGCATTTCTACCCAGGGAAGTTTGTTTGCTGATGAATGGCCCCGTTCCAATGTTCTGCACATCCTGTTTCAGTACTCCGAGCAAAACCACAAGTTTTAGAAGTCATTTTAGCCACAGAAGATGGTCACAAAGTATTCTGGTGTTGGCTTCTCACACAGACACAAAAGGGGAGAATTACATTGTTTTTATTCATACCAAGCTTTTTTAATGCCAAAGTACTGAATGGAGTTTTCAGAGGAAAAACACAACAAAGAAAAAAGAATCAATAGTAAAAGCCAACTAATGGCTAGCCACTGTAAATGTTTGGTGTGCACAATACACAGCCGCAGGAGGGGAAGGAAAGAGGTTGAAACGCTGATCAGAAGACTTCTGTTCAGCTAAAAGGATCGGAAGTGAGACTGAAAATGAGATGGCAAAGAAAATACCCATTCTCTGTGCTTACCTCTCTCACATTCCCATCTTCTGAGCCCTCCTGAAAAACATAGCCACCGACTTTCTGGAATTTTTGCCAGAGGAGAAGGGGAAATATGGGCGGGTTTTATAATGTTTATGCATATTGCAAGAATGGTAGAAAAATGTGTTTTCTTGCTGCAGGTGGGCAGTGATTCAGGTTTGGATGCAACCTAGATTCTATTTTCTTTCTTTCTCAATGTCTGCTCAATAAGTGGAAGGGAATTGCTTGTCTCAGATAAGACTTTGGACCTGGACTTTTGAGTTAATGCTGGAATGAGTTAAGAACTCATTAACCGTTGGGAAGGCATGATTGGTTTCAAATGTGAGAATGATGTGCTTTGGGTCTGTGTTTCCACCCAAATCTCATCTCAAATTGTAATCCCTACATGTCAGAGGAAAGTCCTGGTGGGAGGTGACTGAATTATGGAAGCAGACTTCCCCCTCACTGTTCTCAAGATCGTAAGTTCTCACAAGATCTGGTTGTTTGAAAGTGTGTGGTACTACCCACTTCGCTCGCTCTCTCTCTTGCTCCACCATGATAAGACGTGCTTGCTTCCCCTTCACCTTCTGCCATGATTGTAAGTTTCCTGAAGCCTCTCAGTCATGCTTCCTGTTAAGCCTGCAGAACTGTGAGTCAATTAAACCTATTTTCTTCATAAATTGCCCAGTCTAGGGCAGTTCTTTATAGCTGTGTGAAGATGGACTAATACATTGCCCATGGCTACTTTGGCCTCCATCTATATTAAAATAATCAAAAGGCCATGTTGGTTCAGAGTACAAGCCCTTTCTCAACACTGGATCCAGCATTATTTTGAGTCTTCCCTGAACTTTATAATCTTTTTGAGGTTGACTTCCATTCCTGTCTTCCTCCTGGAATAGAATTTCCTCTAATCTTCTCATTCTAATCAATAAATATTTTCCTCTGAATGCTGCTCTTCATCAAAAGCAAATCCAGCTTGTTCCATGATGCCTAGACAGATGTCTATCTCTCCTAAAGCCCTCTTTCAGTCTTGTGAACCAACATTGTTTAAATCTACCGTGCATGTTTTGCCATTGTGTACTAATTGCATGAGTGCAATTAGGATACCTATTTTGTACCCCAAAATGATGGTCCTCTCGTACTGGGGTTAGATGAGTGGTAGTCACAGCTAGATTAATTTACTTTGACTAAGCCATAAAGGTTTCCATAGCCTTCCTCCTCTCAGGATGGGGCTGTCCCGCAGGGAATTCACACACTCACGTGATGCCTACTGCTTTAATCCCTTCAGAAACCTGTTGTCTTTTCCTATTCTGTTTAATAGCTTTCCACCCACAAAACACGTGTTATATGTATTTGTAGACAGCACACGGCAAGACGTTCAGCATATGATTGCTATACGTTTTTTCATTATAATCGGAGAACTTTCTAAGTATTTGATCATCAAGGTTTGTAGTTACACAGTAAAGAGTCTTGCCAAGAGTTGTACACCAAAGTATGATGGCCCAGTAGGGAATAGTTCCTGGAAATTCTTTCCCAAGTGATATCATTTGTAATAGTTGTATCCTGAAATAAGAATCCACAGACATGGGCATATTACTAGAGTTCCACTCAGTTACTAACAATTGATCCAGTTAATCATTCTATCACCAAAATATCTCCCAGAGTGATGCTACTCGGTTTTGCAGGTTTCACTTGACCTTGTCAGGTTCAAAAAGCAAGAGTAATCTCAGCAAACATATGGCTCCACCCTTTTGGGTATCTGGTATATTGTACTAAAAGAAAATATTGTTCTCTTGCTCTGAGCCTCTCTCAAAGGGCTGTTGTAGTATTGGATTTCCCTCATTTCATAACCCATTTATTCATTCCTTTCTTTACCCTCAGCTACTATTTCTCCTCCTCTTTATTTGTCATTCTTTTTTTTTTTTTTTTTTGAAACAGAGTCTTTCTCTGTCACCCAGGCTGGAGTACAGTGGCGCAATCTCAGCTCACTGCAAGCTCCGCCTCCGGGGTTCGTGCCAATCTCCTGCCTCAGCCTCCCAAGTAGTTGGGACTACAGGCACCCACCACCATGCCCGGCTAATTTTTTGTATTTTTAATGGAGACGGGGTTTCACTGTGTTAGCAGGATGGTCTCGATCTCCTGACCTCATGATCTGCCTGCCTCAGCCTCCCAAAGTGCTGGGATTACAGGCATGAGCCACCACGCTTGGCCTATTTGTCATTACTTTTTACCTAAACTTTTCCACTTTTGGTATGGATGTTAGGTTTAGCTGAAGCCATCCTCACCAGCTTAACAAGAATTCTGAACAGAAATATAGTTGTAGTTAAGCACTAATTGGACTGCATTTTGACCCACTTCGTTGTAATTGAAAGCCATATAGTACTAGATACTAACCATTTGCATCCCCATTGATCCTATAGATAAGATTTCTGATGTTAGAATCATAAGGCTTTTGTTTAAGATAGATAGCATCTCTGACATTAGAAGAGTAAGGTTTTTGTTCAAGAATTGCTTAAGATCATAGGATTTTCTTTAGCTTTGTTTTGAATTGTCATGAGACAATTGTCATGTTTTGCATCCTTGCTACTTTGTGATAGCCTCTCTATCTATGCCTCAGGTGAGAAGTTGCAGCTTGACGTCATGGATGCCAGTCCTCTTAGGTGTCATAGGGAAGCTGTTCCCTCAAGGAAGGGCAATGGTGATGACTGCGTTGTGTTTATGGTGCTTCGTGGACAAACATATTTTTACCTGATCTGTCTAAGAAAGAATGGGTGTTTGGTGATGGAGAAGGCAGGGACAGGCTTTATCTCCATTAAGAGCTTTGAAACTCTTCATCACTTAAGGAGAGAGATCTCATTGTCAGAAAGCTGAAAAACCAGGTCATGTAATACCTGATCATTGTGTAATATAATGTGGAGTAAAAAGTAAAGGGGTTTTCTAGGGGAAAAAAAGAATTGCTTAAGATATTTTTCAGATCCTGAATTCCAGTATAACAGCTGACCCCAGGCCGGGCGTGGTGGCTCACGCCTGTAATCCCAGCACTTTGGGAGGCCGAAGTGGGCGGATCACGAGGTCAGGAGATCAAGACCATGGTGAAACCCCGTCTCTACTAAAAATACAAAAAAATTAGCCGGGTGTAGTGGCGGGTGCCTGTAGTCCCAGCTACTTGGGAGGCTGAGGCAGGAGAATGGTGTGAACCCGGGAGGCGGAGCTTGCAGTGAGCCGAGATTGCACCACTGCACTCCAGCCTGGGCGACAGAGAGAGACTCCATCTAAAAAAAAAAAAAAAAAAGCTGACCCCAAATAATTTGAAGACGCCCCACAGAGAAACAGAATAAGCATGTGTATTAGTCTGCTTTCATGTTGCTGATAAAGACATAACCAAGACTGGGAAATTTACAAAAGAAAGAGGTTTAATTGGACTTACAGTTCCACATGGCTGGGGAAGCCTGACAATCATGATGGAAGGCAAGGAGGAGCAAGTCCCATCTTAGACAGATGGCAGCAGGCAAAGAGAGAATGAGGAAGATGCAAAAGCAGAAACCCCTGATAAAACCATCGATCTCATGAGACTTATTCACTACCATGAGAAGAGTATGGACGAAACCACCCTCATAATTCAACCTCATAAATTACCTGCCACCGGGTCCCTCCTACAACAAGTGGGAATTATGGGAGTACAATTCAAGATGAGATTTGGGTGGGGACACGGAGCCAAACCATATCAGTACGAGAATATAGTTTATTTCCCTGTCCCATGACTTCACCCTGCACTCTTCAACCCATCAAAGATCTCTACACTTCTACTCACTCCAAAACCCTATCCCCAAACTCCTTGGGGAGATGGCTTTGTTCATCATTCAGCAGCCCTATGATTAAGCCTCTTTCTCTGTTGCAAGCCAGTGTCTTGGCATGTTGACTTGCTGTGTGCATTGGACAATGAACATATTACAGTTATATAGCCACTCCGCTGGTCTGGATTGTGAGCACAAACACCAGGCTGTCAAGTGTCTCCTCAGTTCATTCTTTTCTGTTTTAGTCCATTTTGTGCTGCTATAACTGAATACCACTGACTATAATGAACGAAAATTTATTTTCTCACATTTCTGGAGGCCAAGATCAAGGGGCCAGCATAAGCATAAGGTGAGGGTCTTCTTGCTGTGTCATCCTGTGGCAGAAGGGCAAAAAGAGGACAAGAAATCAAGAGATCAAACTTGCAGCCTCAAGCACTTTCGTAATCAGCATTAATCCACTCATAAGGGTGAACCCTTCATGACCTATACACCTCCCTTTAAGTCCCACATCCCAGCACTGTTGCACTGGGAATTAAGTTTGAAACATATGCTTTTTGGGAGACACAGTCAAACCATAGCACCACCCATATAGGGTAGGATTACATAGGTACAGAACTGGTAGGCCATTACAACCGCTAAGCAGTACCAATACGGCTGCATTTACTGTCAACTCCAATTTTGCCAGATAGGATGAAGGCAAATTCCATTCCGTCAGGCCTTCAGGAATTCCGGCATAAAAGTTTAAAGATATTGTTAAAGTTTCTTGCATAGCAATCACCCCTGCTTCTGGCATTTGCAGTTGCAGCCCTGGTCCTGAGACTACTGTATCAGGTAGGAAACAAAATAATTGAGGGCATGTAGGAAAGAACTGTATTGTTGTACCAGCATATTCCCCTAGCTCCCTTCCACAAGTTCCATGGAAAGGCAGAGGAATCTATCTAGGTGAAATTACCTGTCTGTCTTCTGTTTTATAGTATGAGGTAGGGAATTATTCTCAGTCAGACATAATATCCATCCCTGTCCTAGCCCCCCCAGCATATTAAATGTGAGCACACACTCATGAAGGCACGTAAGCCAGTCCTTCATGCCTTTATGCCCCACCCCCATTTTAAACAAGAGTATTCAATTAAACCATTACTTTGAGGATAATATGCAACATATGTTTACTTGGTTGATCTATTTACTTGTTGTTGGACACTATGGGTTGTAAAGTATGATATTTGGTATAAAAAACAAAGTAACTTGGTGGTCCAAGTTGGCACAGTATCTTCCTTTACAGTCTGATATAGTTTGTATATTTGTCTTCTATTACAATCTGTATTGTTTGTAGATTCGTCCCTCGCCAAATCTCATGTTGGATTGTAATCCCCAGTGCTGGAGGTGAGGCCTGGTAAGAGGTGTTTGGATCTTGAAAGCGGATCCCTCATGGCTTGGTGCTCTTTGTGATAGTGAGCTCTCACAAAATCTGGTCATTTAAAAGTGTGTGGCACCTCCCCCCCACTCTCTCTCGCTTGCTCCTGCTTTTGCCATGGAGGTGCCTCCTCCCCCTTCACCTTCTGCCATGATTGTAAGCTTCCTGAGGGCGCCCTAGAAGCAGATGCCACTACACTTCCTGTACAGCCTGCAGAACCATGAGCCAATTAAACCTCTTTTCTTTTCGATTGCCCAGCCTGAGACACTTATTTATAGCAATGCAGGAATGGCCTAAAACAAAACATTAGTTCAAGAGTGAATCTAGGAGTGGTACATTAGTATAAAGACATCTGAAAATGTAGAAGCAACTTTGGAACTGGATAATGAGAAGAGGTTACAAGAGTTTGGAGGGCTCAGAAGGAGAAAAGAAAATGAGAAAATGTTTGGAACTTCTTAAAGACTGGTTAGGTGGTTGTGACCAAAATGCTGATAGTCATACAGTCAGTGAAGTCTGGGCCAACAAGGTCTCAGATGAAAATGAGGGACTTGCTGGGAACTTGAGCAAAGGTCCCACATGTTATGCTTTAGCAAAGAAGTTGGCTGAATTTTGTTCAGATCCTAGGGATCTGTGGAAGTTTAAGCTTAAGAGTGATGATTTAGAGTATCTGGTGGAAAAAATTTCTGAGCAGCAAAGTATTCAAGATGTGGCCTGGCTGCTTCTAACAGCCTCAGCTCACATACAGGAGGAAAAAAAAAAGACTTAAAGATGGAATTTATATTTAAAAAGAAAGCAGAGCATAAAACTTTGGAAATTTGCAGCCTAGCCATCTGGCATAGAAAGAGTCAAGCAGGCTATGGAACAACCACTTGCTAGAGAAATTAGCATAACTAAAAGGGAATCAAGAGCTGATATCCAAGACAATGGAGAAAGGCCTCAAAAGCATTTCAGAAACCTTAGTGGCTGCCTCTCTCATGGCAGGCCCAGAGGCCTAAGAAGATGGAATGGTTTTGGACGACAGAATGGTTTTGTAGGCCAGATCCAGGGACCCACTGCCCCGTGCAGCCTGGGAACACTGCTCCCCACATCCCAGCTGCTCCAGCTCCAGCTATAGTTCAAAGGGGGCCAGGTACAGCTCAGGCTGCCACTTTGGAGAACACAAACCATAAGACTTGGCAGCTTGGTGATAAGCTTGCAGGTGCACAGAGTGCAAGAGTGAATAAGGCTTGGCACTCTCCACCCAGACTTCAGAAGATGTATGGAAAAGCCTAGGTACCCAGACAGAAGCCTGTTGCAGAGGCAGAGCCCCCAGAGAACATCTACTAGAGCCCCCTAAGGAGAAATGTAGGGCTAGAGCCCCCACACAGAGTCCCCAGTGGGGATCTGCCTAGTGGAACTGTGAGAAGAAAACCACCGTCCTCTAGACCCAAAAATGGTAGATCCACCAGTAGCTTGGACACTGCACGTGGAAAAGATGCAGCATTCAACTCCATCTCATGACAGCACATGTGGGGACTGCACCCTACAAAGCCACAGGGTTGCCTGAGGCCTTGGGAGCCCATTCCTTGCACCAGTATGCCCTGGGTACAGGATATGGAGTCGAAGGAAATTATTTTGGAGCTTAAAGATTTAATGACTGCCCTGCTGGGTTTCAAACTTCCATGGGGCCTGTAACCCTTTTCTTTTGGCCAATTTCTCCCTTTTGGAACAACAATATTTACCCAATTCCTATACCTCTATTGTATCATGGAAGTAACTAACTCATTTCTTATTTTACAGGCTCATAGGTAGAAGGGATTTCCCTTGTCTCAGATGAGACTTTGAACTTTGGACTTTTGAATTAACGCTGGAATGAGTTAAGACTTTGGGAGACTGTTGGGAAGGTATAATTATATTTTGCAATGTGGGAAAGATATGAAATTTAGGAGGGGCCAGGGCAGATTGAAACAGTTTGCATATTTGTCCCTGCCCAAATCTCATGTCAAATTGTATTTGAATCAGGGGGGTAGATCTCTCATGACTTGGTGCTGTCTTCATGATAGTGAGTGCTTGCACAATCCTGTCATCTAAAAGTGTGTGGCACTCCCCTTCCCTTGACCTCTCCTGCTTGCTCCTGCTTTCACTATGTGATGTGCCTGTTCCCCCTTTGCCTTCTGACATGATTGTAAGCCTCCTGAGGCCTCCCCAGAGGCAGATGCTTCTAGGCTTCCCATACAGTCTGAAGAAACGTGAGCCAATTAAACCTCTTTTCTTACAAATTACCCAGCCTGAGGCATTTCTTAATAGCAATGCAAGAATGGACCAGTACAGACCTTTTAGTCTTGTTAAAATCAGCCCAAATGGCCCATGGAAGTAATGTTTACTATTTTTTGGATAAACATAGAAATTGACCTCCTCAGTCTTGAAGCTTGAAACTTACATTTATCTTATCTGAGTTCCTTTCTTAGAAACTGACCCACAGGCCACCCAGACAGTATCAAGAAACCGAAACTCACCATCTCATCACATCTAGATAGTGAGACAGCAGACCTGTCACCCATCATGATTGGCTAACCAACCACCTGCTTCCTGTTGACCAATTCTTCTTCCTTATCTTTCCCTAATTCCTATTTTTTCACATGTGGTTACATTTCCTCCCTGCTATATAAACCCCAAATTTCAGTCAGTTGAGGAGACAAATTTGAGCCTGATCTCCTGTTCTCCTTGGCTGCAGCATGCAAATAAATCCTTCTTCCCTGGCAATACTCCTTGTCTCAGTGATCGTTTATCTGTGCAGTGAGCAGCAGGATCTAGACTGAACATCTGATGTTTGGTAACATTGTGAGCATTTTCTTCTCCCATCAGGTAGGCAAAGTCCAGTCCTAAGTTAGTGTTTATTCTTGTCAAGATACAATTACAGTCTCTCTGAGATACCGGCACCAGTCCAATGTAGGCTATTTTCCAGCTCTGTGCAGGTCCTTCTCCCTGGGGAGCCTGTCCTATAGCCCTCCACAGTCTCTGTCTTTCTTGCTGGTAGACTAGACAGTTCTTGTTGACATTTTGTGCCACAGAGGTGTAAAGGTGTATGTTGACGACCAGACCATCATTGCATTCCTACAGCTCCTCCATATTCATTCATTTCATGGACCTAGGTGGCCCCCTCAAGCAAGCACACCAGATTTGGTGGTTTTAATCACCTTCCAATCTTAGAAGGATGTTCTTCTGATGGGCACCAAGATTTCCTACTTTAATGCATCATTTATATTCCCATAGTCATTTCCATAGGGGCATACCCTATACAGGAATCTCTTTATTAGTCTAATGTTTCATTGTCCATCTAACTGACCATACAGCCAAACCATTGTCCAGTGCCCATGAGTTGGCAAAAACCCAAACATAGGGGCTGTTATCATTGTTCAATTCTTCCACCACTGCAAGAAAAACATCATGCTATTCAGTCCACTAAGGTGATTTGTTCTTGCCTTCTTCAATCAGTTTTTCCATCAGTCAATCATAGTGTGGCAGGCCTTCAAACAAGGTGATGTCTGTCCACCTGGCAGCTGCCATCCATCAGCCAAGCAGTGTTTTTTTGGCCAATAGAGAGCTGTTCATAGAGCACCACCCATGTGACAGTAACATCCTGCAGTTCCTCTTGTGGTTCCAAAGTCAGCTATAGGGGGAAGAGGGGTATCTGCTCTTAAATGTGACGACTATACCTCCTTGCACTCTCCTGAGTAGCATGTTCCCATATAAATCATTTCCATTTTATTATGGAACTATTCTGGGTCTGCATTCCATATTAAAATGTTTCTCTAATATCATCCAAGACATTATGGATATTTCAAGATTCCACATTATTTTATGTCCTTCAGTCATAGGGGCAGTTTCGATTATTGTCAGTGCAAGCTGGTAATTGTCTCTCAAAGGGTATATACAATACTACTGCCTATGGAAATTTTCTGTTTCTAAATTCTAGCAGTCACTCCTGGTGGTAGTGACAGACTTTTGCCATAAGCTCTAGTCTGCATAAGTGTGTGTTACAGATGCCTCCAAAATCCTGAGTGTGGATCATAAGGGCCAAAAGGATTGAGAGGGCTGCCACATTTGCAACTCAGACATAGTCTGGTTTTGTTGAGGATTCCATTCAAATATGACCTTCTTTCAGGTAGTTTTACGGACAGAATCTAGCAATATTCCCAGATGTGGAATATGTATCCTCCAAAATACAAAGAAATTGGCAAGGTACTGTGATTCTTACTTAGTTCTCAGGATAGACAACAACAGCAGCTTATTTTTAGTCATCTGTGGAATGCCTGTGGTGGCTCCTGTCCAGGTTATTACTAAGAATTTTATCATTTGGGCAGATCCCTGAATCTTTGCCAGATTTATCAATCAGGTTTTTTTTGGCAATGTGTGCCAGCATTGCATTAACATCAGTTTTGCTTATTCTTCTGTTTCTGATATTTTATATTATTAATATATGTGCATTATTAAACTTGAGACCTGCATCAAGTGTGAATCTCTTCTAATCAAATTATGAAAATAAGCTGGTTATATCAAATAACCCTGTGGCAATACAGTAAATGTAAAAATGGGATCCTTCCATGTAAAGCCAAACTACAGTTGGCTCTTTTCTGATTGATACAGGAAAAAAAGAATTTGCAAGATAAATTACTAGCATCATTCTCTTTGGCCTATGGTATTTTTGCACTATTGAAACCATATCAAGGGTGGCTGATGCTACAGGCTGCACATCTTTATTCCAGCCTCAGTAGTATACTTTGAATCTCCATTAGTCACGTATTTTTTCAGGGTCACCCAGGGCTATTGTACAGAGAACTTTTGATACCAGCACTGCAGCTTCTAATATTGTCCTTAATTAAAGTAGTAAGCTGTTTATTGTCTACCAGGTATTCTATACTGTTTCAGATTAACAACCTGTATGGGCTCAGGCAATTCTATAGATTCCCATTTGGAATGTCCAATTAATACTAGCTGAAAGATAACCTACATGCCCTGTGTTTTACAATACTAGGTAGACAAGTGTTTCCCAGTCAAACATAATATTTACTCCAATAATACATTCAGGGAAAGTAAACACAATGACTTCACTTAAAGTACTTTTGAATATTCTAATTTTTATCCAAACTTTCACCTAAATCCCATCAACCACTGCATCTCCATATCCTTCAACCTGACTGTAGCCCTATTAGAAATTCACCAAAAGGTTCTGGAATCACAGTGCATTTGACTCCCATATTAAGGAGTCCCAGGGAACTTTCTTTTCCACTTGCTGGCCATTTTACCCACATATGTTTATGTAGGGGTTGCACAAGAACACCCTCATTCCTTTATAAATCTTCATCCTGATTAACTGGCCAGACTATCACCCCCAGCAATTAAGTCAGGTTTCTCATTATCACCTGTGCTTTCTAACTTTTTAAATTCTTTAAAATTAAGTAAATAGAGTGGTTTTGCTTATGGCTTTTCAATGTCGGGGTCCATCAGGGGCTCCCATATGTACACCCAGCTTCCCATAGTGCTGCTTCAAGACCTTGTTTCAACCCCATCCATGTTTGCTTTATTCATGCTACTTAATATTAACCATCTAAAATTTTTCACCCTGCTAGGAAGAGTCCTTTGAATCTCCCCTTTGTCTTTGCCTCCTTCTTTTGCGAATTGCTCTTTCTCAGCATCTGTAGACCCAGAAGGCAAAGCTGAGACAACAAACCTAACAAGGCCCACCCACAGACCATTGCTTGATTTTACAGCAGTAAGGTTACTTAGGGTGCCCACACAAAACAGCTTCCGTTAATCACTGCATTTACCATGACCTGGTTATGAGACATATTAAGTGGATGAGCATCCTGATCATCATAAAGTCAATCTAGCATGGCTTGCATACGCAACATATCGGCCACTTCAGCTGTGGAGTTCTATTTCGCATTTAAAGGAGGAGAAGGAGAATTCATATGCTCAGATGAATTCCACTCAGTCCTCCACGCAATCTGTCTCCTTGGAAATAACATGTTATGTGTCTGAATCATATACAGTCATCTGTGATTAGTCAATAGTTATGTGTCAACCCAAACATGCTCTTTCATTCTGCAGAATTCAAAAGCAAGGAGAATGACTTGCCCCTAAACTGGCCACTCTCACGATCCATTTTAGTAAAGGTTCCTTAGGAAGTTATTGATATTAATCCACAAAATGAGACAACTCCTTCACGCCATACCCTCTGCTTTCAGTAGTTTCTTGGTTTGGCCCTCCTCTCCCACTTTGACTGCTTGCTTGGTAAACAAGAGATTGCAGAGGTTCTATCTGTTGTCCCAGCATAAATTATCCTTTTGGTGGTGGCCCTGAGGCTTAGTGGCTGAAATGTGAGCTTGGTATATATGTAGTGTTAGGATCTGCCCCAACACTATCTTTTACTTCCATTTTTGCTATTACGGATAACACTAAGCAAGGAATTGTATATTTGGCTAGTTTCTTGTTTTGCATTTCCTGATGTATACAGGGAACCTAAATACTTGAGAGTTGGATTTACCATTTCTAAATTCCACTGGAGACTTTTATCTATAGTAAAGAATCACAGCACAACCACTATTTCAAACTGTTTCATATCCAGTGGCCATATAGGAATCAAAAGTTTGTCCACCCTGTCCTCTCATTCTTTCAATTCCCAAACTATGCTTTTGCCATGTTTCAGTGAGTAAAGGTCATCCCAACAAATCCTACTTACAATCCCAACTATATTGGGGGTCTCCCAAGACCACCCTCTGGTTTAACATTCCATTAGAATGATTCACAGAGCTCAGAAAAGCTATTAAACTAATGATTATGGCTTATAACAGCTAAAGAATACCAATTAAAATTAGCAAAGGAAACAGGCACCAGGTGAAACCAGGTACAAGCTTCCAGTTGTTCTCTCCAAGTGGAGTCAAACAGATAGGGCTTAATTCTCTCAGCAGTAGTGTTTGACAGCATATGCAAAGTGTTGCCAACCAAGGAAGTTCACCTGAGCCTTAAGGTCTAGAGTTTTTATTAGGAGTCAGTGGGCATGTCAGCATGGCTGACCTTAACTACTCTTTCTCTAGAAGTCAAACTGATACAGCATGGTCCAGGGCCCCAAGTGAACAAGAGCAGAAATTCACCATAAATCATATTGTTACCATAAACTATCTGATGTGGACCAAAGCCTCAGATATACAAAGACACTGATAAAGCAGGATATTACAAAGGCTTAAGGGTTATCTCCTAGGAGGTAGGTGAAGGGCCAGTCCTTTCTATGGAATATGTGGTGTCTGAGCAAACCAAGCCCACTGAGCTAACAGCTTATGGCACAACTTTTAACTCCTATCCAAGGTTTCCTTGAAATAGAAATATATTTTCCAAATATCCAATAATCAAAAAGCAGAAAAATAGCAATGTGATTTACAGTTCCTCACAGATATCACACTGCATATGAAGAAGTTATCTGTGAAGTTTCAAGGAAAAGTTTACTTGTGATCTAGCTAGACAGGTATGAAAATTTACGCTGAAATTGAAACTTACATAAAAAGCAATGGTAATAATTTTACACATTTTTCTAGCGTGAATCAACATGGAGATCTGATTGACAACAGTAAGTAGAAGGAATAACACATTGTTGATATTTGTAAATTTAGAATTTATACAATACCCTTTCAACTAAATGTTAATACTGAGTTGAAAAATAGTAAAGTTATTACACTTAGATATAGTTTGAAAATGATATACTTTTGCATCAAAATCAAATCAGCTATTCTAAAACAGATGAACTAATTTTGTTAATGTGGGTGTAAATATTAAAGGAAAATTTCTTTTTTTTTGAGACAGGGTCTCATTCTATTCACCCGTACTGGAGCACAGTGGTGCAGTCATAGCTCACTGCAGCCTTGAATTCCTGGGCTCAAGTGATCCTCCCACCTCAGCCTACCAAAATGCTGAAATTACAGGCGTGAGCCTCTGCACCCAGCAGGAAAAGCAGTTTTTGATACTCAGTTCAATTACTGGAAAACTTTTAAGTATGTGAATCTACTTTTGAAATGTAAATTTTGTTAAATTTAAATACAGATGAAGAATCTGTAATGAAAATTTAGTGTCCAAATGAAGATGTATTTTAAAAATAAAGGCACTAGGCACAGTGGCTCACACCTGTAATCCCAGCACTTTGGAAGGCCGAGGCAGGTGGATCACCTAAGGTCAGGAGTTTGAGACCAGCCTGGCCAATATGGTGAAACCCTGTCTCTACTAAAAATACAAAAATATTAGCCGGGCATGGTGGCAGTTGCCTGTAATCTCAGCTACTCGGGAGGCTGAGGCAGAATTGCTGGAACCCGGGAGGCGGAGGTTGCAGTGAGCCGAAGGGAGACTCTGTCTCAGAAAAAAAAAAAAAAAAAAGAATAAAGGCCAGGTGCAATGGCTCACACCTGTAATCCCAGCACTTTGGGAGGCCAACACAGGTGGATCACAAGGTCAGAACTTCAAGACCAGCCTGGCGAAGATGGTGAAACCCTGTCTCTAGTAAAAATACAAACCAATTAGCCGGGCGTGGTGGTGGGCACCTTTAATCCCAGTTACTTGGAAGCATGAGGCAGAGAACTGCTTGAACCCGGGAGGGAGGCGGAGGTTGCAGTGAGCCGAGATCACGCCAATGCACTCCAGCCTTGGTAACAGAGCAAGACTCCACCTCAAAAAATCAAAAAAGAATAAAATATACACCAGATGTCAAAGACTTAGTAGAAAACAAAAAATGTAAAATAATAATGCAATAATTTTCATACTGATTACATGTTAAAATAATACTTTGTTTATATTGAGTTAAATAAAATGTTATGTTTTTTTGTTTTTTGTTTTGTTTTGTTTTGTTTTGTTTTTTGAGACAGAGTCTCGCCCTGTCGCTCAGGCTGGAGTGCAGTGGTGCAATCTCGGCTCACTGCAAGCTCCGCCTCCCGGGTTCACGCCATTCTCCTGCCTCAGCCTCTCCGAGTAGCTGGGACTACAGGCGCCCGCCACCACGCCCGGCTAATTTTTTTTTTTTTGTATTTTTAGTAGAGACGGGGTTTTACCGTGGTCTCGATCTCCTGACCTTGTGATCCGCCCGCCTCGGCCTCCCAAAGTGCTGGGATTACAAGCGTGATCCACCGCACCCGGCCAAAATGTTATGTTAAAATAAATTTCATTTTTTAATTTCAATTTTTATTATGGCTGCTAAAGTTTTTTAAATTACATGTGCTTACATTATATTTCTAATAAACATCACTGTTCTACATAACTACTGAATTGAAGAAATCATAATAAAAATTTTAAAATATATAGAACCAAATGGTAATAAATATAATACATATCTAATTCCTTACCAGGAAATGTATGACTTCAAATGTGTATATTAAAAAAGAAGAAATGATAATGAGTAACTAGGAAGGCATCTAACTCAAAAGCAACTCAAAGATAGTAGGCCAGGCACAGTGGCTCATGCCTGTAATCCCAGCACTTTGGAATGCTGAGGCAGGCAGATCACTTGAGGTAAAGAGTTCAATACCAGCCTGGCCAACATGATGAAACGCTGTCTCTACTAAAAGTACAAAAATTAGCCAGGTGGGGTGGCGCGTGCCTGTAATCCCAGCTACTCAGGAGGCTGAGGCATGAGAATCACTTGAACCCGGGGAGGCGGAGGTTGCAGTGAGCCAAGATCGCACCATTGCACTCCAGCCTGGGTGACAGAGCAAGACTCTATCTCAAGAAAAAAAAAAAAAAAGATAGTAGGAAAAAAAAAGAAATATTACAGTTAAAAGTAGAAATTCATGGAAGAGAAAAATACATAAAGAACAAACAAAAGCAAAAGTAAGTTCCTTGGAATCATGAATAAAATAGACTCTGTCAAGATCAATCACAAAAAATAGAGGCTTTAAAACTTATATTAATAGTGAAAAGGTAACCTAATAACTAGTCGAAATTAAAAAGAAGGATTTTGTATGTTAAGCCAGTAAACATGAAAGTCTATCTAAAATTTTTTTGGAATCCTCAGAGATGTTGAATCATAGTTAAAACACATTCACACATGAAATCTCCATTGCCTGATACTTTACAGATGATTCCAATCAACCGTCAAGTCAGAGATCATTCCAACATTGTGGAAATTATCCAGAGAATAGAAAAAAAAATTAAATGCTTACCAATCCACAGTATGAAGCTAGTATAACTGAAATCAAAACCAGGCAAGAACAGTGTAAAAATAGAATATTACAGGCCAATATTTTCATGAACATAGTCACAAAATTGTAAGATATCAACTAGCTAAACACAACAATATTTTTTAAAATAATACATCATGAACAAGTTGGATTTGTCACATAAATGCAAGAATGGTTCAACCTTAGAAATTCTAAAGATAAAATCTGTCCATTTAACAGATTTAACATTTTAAAACACCACATAACAATGTCAATAATTGTAGGAAAAAAATCATCCAATACCTATGAATGATTCAATAACAAACTTACAAACTAGGAAGAGAAGGGAATTCCCTTCATCTAAGAAATCATATCTACTATAAATGGATGTTTTTAATCATAGTTAATGATTAAACCTTAAAAGCATGCCCTTTAAAATCAGTAACAAGTCAAGCTTCTCAATATCATTTCTGCCTTCCAACATGACTATGCGTCACAGAGATACACTCACACACGAATTTGAAGGTAAAGAATAGAAAGAAAGAAGCAAAACTATAATTATCTCAAGGTAAACATTTTTATTCAGAAAGCCACAGAATTCACAGAACATTTTGTAGAACAATGAATAATTTAGCCAGTTTACTAAATATAAGATTTATGTACAAAATGCAATCATTTTCCTATGCATAGCTAGGAAATGCAATTTTAAAAAATACTCTGTTTAACAACAGAAGATTCTGAAAGATACCTATAAATAATTCTAAGAAATAATAGACAACCTTCATATTTAAGAAATATTTCACAGTGGCTCAGGCCTGTAATCCCAGCACTTTGGGAGGCCATGGTGGGCGGATCACTAGGTCAGGAGATTGAGACCATCCTGCCTAATACAGTGAAACCTCATCTCTACTACAAATACAAAAAATTAGCCAGGCATGGTGGCACACATCTGTAATCCCAGATACTTGGGAGGCTGAGGCAGGAGAATCTCTTGAACCCAGGAGGCAGAGGTTGCAGTGAGCCGAGACCACGCCACTGCACCCCAGCCTAGTGACAAAGCGAGACTCCGTCTCAAAAAAAAAAAAAAGAGAGAGACCAAAAGCCCAGCTCTTATGGGCCTTTCTTATATTATACTCATGGAAGACAAACGATAGATAAAATTAGTAAATGAGTGTATGTTATACTAGAAGATGATAAATGCTATGGAGAAAAATAAAGCAGGAAAGTGGTATAGGGAAAGCTCGGGGCAGGAACTGCAATTTTGTTTCAGTATTCAGGGAAGGACACATTGAGAAGATGATACTTTAAACAAAAACTTGAAGGAGGTGAGGGAGAATGTCATGTGGATATATGAGGGAAGAGAATTTCAGGCAAGTGGTAAAGCAAGTGCAAAATACCTGAGGTCAGGGCATGCTTGGCAGGCTTCAGTGTAACAAGACAGAGTGAGCAAGACGTAAGCAGTAGGAGACTGAATCAAAGAAATCATAAGCAGCTGGATGGTTAGGTCCTTGCAGGACTTTAAAGGACTTTGAATTTTACTCTGAGTGTGATGGAGAACCATTGAAGAGTTCCGAACAGAAGAGTGATCTGATTTAAATTTTTAACAGTCACCCTGGTTGCTATATGTATTAAACTGTTCTCATGCTGCTATGAAGAAATCCCTGAGACTGGGTAATTTATAAAAAGAGGTTTAATTGACTCACAGTTCCTCGTGGCTGGGGAGTCCTCAGGAAACTTACAATCATGGCAGAAGGGGAAGCAAACACCTTCTTCACATGGCGGCAGTAAGGAGAGTGCACAGCGAAGAGGGGAAAAGCCCCTTATAAAACCGTCAGATGTTGTGAGAACTCACTCACTATCATGAGAATAGCATTGAGATAACCGCCCCCATAATTTAATTAACTCCCACCGGGTCCCTCCCATGACACGTGCTTATTATGGGAACTACAATTCAAGATGGGATTTTGGTGGGGACACAGCCAAACCATATCACTGTAATAAAAACTAGCCTATAAGGGTGCAAACGTGGAAGCAGGAAGTTAGAAGTGTTGTAACAATACAGGAGAGGTGATGGAGGTTTGAACCAGGTAGAAACCAATAAATGAGGTAGTAGCTGGAGGGACAAGAGAGATGCAGAGATTTTTGTTTGTGTATGTATGCTTGCTTTTATTTGTTTCAAGAACCGAAATGCGAGAAACTCCTGCACGTTTATGTGCTTGAGTACATGAAAGCGAATGGCATTACGTAAAGTATATGGCTCAGATTTATACAGAAGCACAGATGGTCATTTTAGAGTAGCCAGGAGGGAACACGGTACAGGAGCATAGATGCTGGTAGGTAGTGGATGTGGCAGGAGCTTGTGGAAGTTCTGTTTTGCTATGTCCCCAGTAAAATAAGAAGCAGTTAATCAGATGATAGCCAGGAGCGTTGGTGAGGTGTTGGAGTTTTGAGAAAAGAAAGTGCAAAACAATCCCAGTAGAGTAAGAAATAGACAAGGGAAACAAGATTGTCAGACAGCATGAAAGATCCATTGACACTAAGGATGAACTTAAAGTGAGACCAGTAAGCATGCTATGTATTTTTCTTCTGCTGTGATGATGCAAAGTAGGAGGAGAGTTGGACTTCACCAGGATCAAAATTCTGCCAAGCAAGTAAGCACCACAGGAAAGGGGAAAGGGTGTTAAGGGTGTATGTGAGGAAATGGCTGTAATGATTAATGATGGAATTTAAACCGTGGGAAGAGTCAAAAGTACATGAGTGTGAATCAGGGATACTGAAAAATTGCACTGGGCAGTGGATTGTAGATCCTGGGGCTTGTTCAGATGGTGAGACTAAAATGAGCAAGACAGGACAAGGCATACAGAGGGTGGAATGTTTGAACCTGCGATTATGAAAAGGTGATGGAAATTCTGTGCTATGACCATGTGAGTGAGTGGCTGAGATAGGCTGAAGGAGAGGAATTGAAGAAATTCAAGGCCATGGTGGTAGAAGAATCATTTACGTGGATATTAAAATTACCAAGAATTAAGGCAGGAAGGTTGTGGGGTTTTTTGTTTGTTTGTTTTTGAGACAGAGTCTCGCTCTGTTGCCCAGGCTGGAGTGCATTGGTGTGATCTGGGCTCACTGCAAGCTCCGCCTCCCAGGTTCACGCCATTCTCCTGCCTCAGCCTCCCGAGTAGCTGGGACTACCGGCACCCGCCACTGCGCCCTGCAAATTTTTTTGTGTATTTTGAGTAGAGACGGGGTTTCACCGTGTTAGCCAGGATGGTCTCGATCTCCTTACCTTGTGATCCTCTGGCCTCAGCCTCTCAAAGTGCTGGGATTACAGGCGTGAGCCACCATGCCTGGCCTTTTTTTTTTTTTTTTTTTTTTTTTTTTTTTTTTTTTTTTTGAGATGGAGTCTTGCTCTGTCGCCCAGGCTGGAGTGCGGTGGTGCAATCTCGGCTCACTGCAAACTCCGCTTCCTGGGTTCATGCCATTCTCCTGCCTCAGCCTCCCCAGTAGCTGGGACTAAAGGCGCCCGCCACCATGCCTGGCTAATTTTAGTAGAGACAGGATTTCACTGCATTAGCCAGGATGGTTTCCATCTCCTAACCTCGTGATCTGCCCATCTAGGCCTCCCAAAGTGCTGGGATTACAGGCGTAAGCCATCGTGCCTGGCCCAGGAATGTTGTTTAAAAGACTGACAGTGTATATACTATGTACCCACAAAAATTAAAATTTTACATTAAGAAAAAAGGCTGGAATTGACAAAAATCATTGAGAAATAAGGGACAATGAAGTGGGGGAAAGCAGACAACGGGGGGCAGTGGGAGTGATGGTCTGTTAGGACATTCAGACCTTATAGAGTCTAAGTAGGAGAGAGGGAGAAGGGTCTCACAGCAACAACAAAACAGTGAGGAGGATGCATATCCCACCTCCATGGCCCCTGATATGAGAGGTGTAGGACATTAAAATGGTCCTCCTCACAGCCCCAGAGTCAAAGCCGGTTCCCAGCCCAGTCCCTCCCTTAGCAGCCTGCCTCCTCTTTCCTTTCAACACGACAGATGCCACTGTGTCCTTTGCCAAGGACTTCCTGGCAGGTGGAGTGGCTGTAGCCATCTCCAGGATGGCGGTAGTGCCCATCCAGCAGATCAAGCTGCTGCTGCAGGTGCAGCATGCCAGCAAACAGGTCACCACAGATAAGCAATACAAAGGCATTATAGACTGCGTGGTCCGCATATCCAAGGAGCAGGGAGTCCTGTCCTTCTGGCATGGTAACTTGGCCAATGTCATCAGATACTTCCCCACCCAGGCTTTCAAATTCGCCTTCAAAGATAAATACAAACAGATCTTCCTGGGTGATGTGGACAAGAGGACCCAGTTTTGGCGCTACTTTGAAGGGAATCTGGCATCAGGCAGTGCTGCTGGGGCCATATCCTTGTGTTTTGTGTACCCTCTTGATTTTGCTCTTATCCGTCTAGCAGCCGATGTGGGTAAAGCTGTAGCTGAAAGGGAATTCCAAGGCCTCGGTGACTGCCTGGTTAAGATTTACAAATCTGATGGGATTAAGGGCCTCTACCAAGGCTTTAACATGTCTGTGCAGGGTATTATCATCTACCGAGCCGCCTACTTCAGTATCTATGACACTGCAAAGGGAATGCTTCCAGATCCCAAGAACACTCACATCCTCATCAGCTAGATGATCACACGGACTGTCACTGCTGTTGCTGGGTTGACTTCCTATCCATTTGACACCACTCGCCACCACATGATGATGCAGTCAGGGCACAAAGGAACTGACATCACGTACAGGCATGCTTGACTGCTGGAGGAAGATTGCTCATGATGTAGGAGGCAAAGCTTCCTTCAAGGGTGCATGGTCCAATGTTTTCAGAGGCACGGGTGGTGCTTTTGTGCTTGTCTTGCATAATGAAATCAAGAAGTACACATAAGTTGTTTTCTAGGATTTTTCTCCTGGTGAACAGGCATGTTGTATTATATAACGTGTCCTAAGCATTCTTGACAGACTCCTGGCTGTCAATTTATCAGTGGCAACTATTTGCTGTTGAAAATGAGAAGCAATAATGTTCATCTGACCAGTTTTCTCTTAAAGCCATTTCCATGATGATGAGGATAGGACTCAATTGTATTTGTTATTTCAGTTACTCCTGACAAACAACAAATTTGGAGAAATAAAAATATCTATAATAAAAAAAGAAGGCCCCCACTTGAGCAGGAACAAAGCTGTGTGCCCAAAGTGATTTTAAAAGAACATGAACTGGGGCTGGGCATGGTGTTTCACGCCTGTAATCCCAGCATTTTGGGAGGCCGAGGCAGGAGGATCACTTGAGCCCAGGAGTTTGAGAACAGCCTGGGCAACATAGTGAGACTCCTACCTGTACAAAAATTTAATTTTTTTTAATTCAAAAGAACATGTATTGCAGAATTATATATAACAATAAATTTTAAAAGAAAACAAAAAACAAGTTAATTTTCTAACAATGAGAGAATGAATAAGTACATGGATTGTTCATATAATGGAATACTACACAACACTGAAAATAAGCTGAGCTATGATCATGTAACATGATTATGTAAATGAGCTATGATCATGTAACATGGACAAAATCTGCAAAAATAATTTGAGTGAAAAAGGTAGGTGGCATAAGAATGCCCCAACATGATATAATTTATATTATACTGTGTATACAAGGGTTGCTTATGAATTGCATAGAGAAATATATATATGTTACTAAATTATTTCTAATTATTTACTAATGATTTAGCTTTGGGGATGCTAAATAAATTCAAGATCATTAATTACAGAGACAAAAGGTGAGTGATTGGATCAGGGAAATGTATACCAGGGTGAGATGATAGGGACCTGAAATTAGCAATCTGTTATTTGTTTCTTTGTTGTTTTGTTTGTTGTTTTTGTTTGTTTGTTTGTTTTGAGACAGAGTCTCACTCTGTTGCCCAGGCTACAGTGCAGTGGCGTGATCTCGGCTCACTGAAACCTCCGCCTCCTGGGTTTAAGCAATTCTCCTGCCTCAGCCTCCCAAGTAGCTGGGACTACAGGTGCACACCACCACGCCCGGGTAATTTTTTTGTATTTTAGTAGAGATGGGGTTTCACCATGTTGCCCAGGCTGGTTGCGAACTCCTGAGCTCAGGCAATCTGCCCACCTTGGCCTCCCAAAGTGCTGGGATTACAGGCATAAGCCACTGCGCCTGGCCCAACAACCCGTTATTTCTTAGGCTGTGTGGTAGATACAGGGGTGTTCATTTTATAATTCTGTATAGTTTTTGAATTTCTGAAGTAAGTGCTAAATATAAAAGATAAAGATTGTGTAATACTTTTAGTGTCTATCGTGCTTTCAGATAAATTCTCTCATTTGATTCACAAGGTAAACTTGGGAGATAGTGAAGGTAGTTATTATTAATATTTTCATTTCATAAAGGAGGAAACACCCAAGGCTAAAAAAAAATTCTACAAGTAATAAACAGATGAGAAGCAGGTCCACAACTAAGCTCTTTGGGGTCCGAATCATCATGCCTCCTTAGATATGCTAATACTTGGTCAGTGAGACTGTAGAATCAGGGGTACAACCATCCTAGTTTATCCTTTCGTTGCCCTTGAGTTAAATCATATTGTGTTAAATCAAATTGAGATAAATATATTTATTGAGGCACCGCTGCTGTGTCCAAGGTTATGAAATGCCTTTCTTCTTCATAGTTTTCTGAAATTTTATATATTGTCAATTCCTCTCCAGCATCATAAAACAATGTAGAAGGTATCAGTTATTATTCAGAACCATGGAGTCAATTTTTTTTCTCTAGAAACAGAAACTTTCTATAGCTACTCAAGTGAAAAGAGGTAGGGGCATCAGAAAATCTGGGCAATCAGAAACTTGAATTGTATTTTCACTTGTCTTCTTCACTTTGGCTTTGGTTTTACATTGGACTTTCTATAAGTCATTTTGTATATCTGTGTCTCACTCTATACAACTGGGACAGAAATACAGACAGCTGACAACTTTAAGCACTCAAATAAAAAATAAAAAACTATGCATGATCACAAAGCATATCAACATACCTCACATAGCCCTTTGCATTGTGGCAACCGTTTGGTTTGCTGATAACGAAAGAGTATTGGAAAGAGTTAATTTGCACCAGCATGTAGTAAATCTCCTCAATCACCTCATGTTATAATTCTTTTTTTTTTTTTTTTGAGATGGAGTCTTACTCTGTTGCCCAGGCTGGAGTGCAGTGGCACAATCTCGGCTCACTACAACCTCTGCCTCCGGGGTTCAAGCTATTCTCCTGCCTCAGCCTCCCGAGTAGCTGGGATTACAGGCACCCACCACTATGCCCAGCAAATATTTGTATTGTTAGTAGAGACAGGGTTTCACCATGTTGCCCAGGCTGGTCTTGAATTACTGACCTCAGGTGATCCGACTGCTTCGGCCTCCCAAAGTGCTGGGATTACGGGCATAAGCCACCTCACCCACTCTCATGTTATACTTCTATAAAGATTGGCCAGTCATTATGTAAGGCAATATGTATAGTAGTTAACTGTACAGGGTATACTGACCTTGGTTTCTGACTTATAAAATAAGAATACTACTACCTACTTTTTAAGAGTTGTGATGACTAAAGGAGATAATGTATATAAAACACTTGGCACAGTACTGGTTGGGCTCAGTAAAAGTTGGCTGTTTTCATTATTGCATATAATCACCATATTGATTAATACTCTTACTGGACCTTTGGCCTGGTCCTATCGGATTCTGGATTTTGAGAGTAGTTGCGGTAGAATTGTCTTCCCTGCACCACTTTCCTAGAAATTGCCACTCCTTACCCCATCCACATGATGACAGCAAAACCTGCCATGTTTCTAACACGTGTCACTATCCATGCCACAGTTGGTCCAGGGCTTAACACCTTACCCATGCTGCTATGATTATTTATTCCTGGAAGTTGTGGAACTTGAGAGGAGAGTAGGGAGCAAAAACAAGAAAATAAGAGAAAGAAAGAAAATGCAAGAGTGAAAACCCAAAGACTAGTCTCTGAGTTACTGTACCTCCTACATATAAGACTAAGAACATCTTAGTGCCCATGCTTCCTGCCCTGTGGACCACCAGCTGGAGGGGAGGAAAATAAGGCAGAAAGAAAGAAGCACAGAAGAAAGATGTGGAGAATGGCAGTCCTATTCAGGTCCCTAGCTGCGGGTTATTACCAAGAGGCAGCCGCACTCCTGTCTTTGAATACTGTGAGAAGACACCCAAGCATTGTCCTTCTTTTCTTAGCTTAGCCAAGTTTAATTACGGAACTTGCAAGAACAACAAAAGTCCTAACTAATACCCATTTTTTATCCCTTCTTCACTATGTAATGGAAATATAGTCTGTCCCCTAAGTCAACCCCCACATATCCTCCTAAAATCTTCTGTCATCACATCAGATCAATTCCTGGCCTCTCAACCCTCAAGGATAGATCCCTGCCCTCTTCCCCTACTCCTGTTATTCTGAGCATCAATCCTTCCTTCTAATTGCCCTGACAGCTGGTCAGGAAGAACTGCTGGGCAGAACAAATCAGAAATGGCTGAAACCACAAATCCAACAACTTGGATAACAATCATCTCTCAGAATATATGTCAGTTCGCAAAGCAGGTCAGGGCATGTGGGTACATTCAACCCAGCTAGTGAAGCTAAGTTCATAATCTGAGCCACCATGGCCAGACAAAGGGAAGAGAAAAGGAGGACAGAGCAAGGTATTTAACCTCTATGAGCTTTCATGTTCTTTTCTGTAAGATGAAGATAATACTCTTGATTTTCAGGGTTACTATAAGGATTGGAATAATGTACATAAAATGTCTGGAATGTGGCTGATGCACAATTAATGGTACTTTTTATTAGCATGTCTATTGTTAAGCCTATAAATGCTCTGGAACAACAAAATCAACTGAAAACATACAGGTTGTATTTATCAACATCCTCACAGTCCACTTGAAAGGTACAGGAAAGGTACTTACGCATTTTTAGGAAGAAATGCTTTTTTACTTTAGCCTGTTAGCATTGCAGCCTAGATTTTCCTACGGTAATCGGTATTCAGAGGTTATAATGCTAGAAACTTTCTACAGATGTTCCTTGTGTTCATCAGTGCAAGGTGCCTGAAATTTGAGTTTTAATGCCTAATAGAATTTAGCCTTACAGAATCAGAAATTGGCTGGACCTGATTCCCTTAAAAGTGCCATTGCATTCAAATAGGATCACTGCTCGGCATTGCCTCCGCTTTCAATAAAATGAATCTTTTAAAAAACTCATTGTACACAGGAGATTAACCGCACTCTGAAGTCACCTTCGAGTTACATACATACCTTAACTTTCTGATATCCGTTCATCGTAAAGACCCCATAAAATGCAGGGCAATTATGGAAACTACAGCAATCGGATACCAAGCTCCGGAATATGCTCCACACCGTTATTTTCTGGCTGAAAGTTTATTTGAAGCTGTTTTTGTAGTAGGGCAGAGAAAGAACTTCTCATTAGGAGTAAGACAAAGGATTTGGTCCCAGCTGAGCTATTAACTCATTGTGTGTCAGCAGACATGTTTTTTTTATGACCCCAAGCCCCCAACCCAAGGCCTTGGTTTCTACTTTCATGAAGTGAAAGGGTCAGACTACAGAGATGTCCAATAGGTTTCAGCTCATCAACTGTAATCAGCCGCTAGTGATTATTGCAGTAACTATGTTATAAGAAGAGTGTGGACTCGCCAGGTTGGGGAATCAGGCTTTCATTTATTCTTTTTTTTTTTTTTTTCAGTGTGCCCACTGCTACAGTTTGAATGTGTCCCTGAAAAGGCATGTGTTGGAGATTTAATCCCAATGCAGCAGTGTTGGAAGGTGGGGCCTAATGGAAGGTGTATAGGTCGTAAGAGCGCAGCCCTCATGGATTAATGAATTTATGTAGATTATAAAAGGGCTTGAGCCTGTGAATTCCATCTCCTGTTATCTCTCTTACTCTCTCAACTCACCAGATGTCAGTCCCTTGATCTTAAACTTCCCAGCCTCTGGAACTGTGAGAAATAAATTTGTTTCTTATAAATTACCCAGTCTGTGGTGTTCTGCTATAAAAGTACAAAGCAGACTAAGATATCCACATTTTCCACATAATCTTCATTTGATATTATTTTTATAATCATATATACACATAAATCTTAAAGGATACATGTATTTTTTTCCCCAAGAAGACTTTTTGCCTCCCCTCTACAACTCCCTACATACTCCTTCTGTTTTTTAA
Organism: Nomascus leucogenys; assembly: GCF_006542625.1. Classification (NCBI taxonomy): domain Eukaryota; kingdom Metazoa; phylum Chordata; class Mammalia; order Primates; family Hylobatidae; genus Nomascus; species Nomascus leucogenys. The sequence goes on from NC_044399.1 coordinate 52,988,071, forward strand.
TCCCATGAAGAAAGTTATTCTCTTCTAGTTCTCTCCAAGCACCTTGGACTCACATGCTTTAAAGCATATACTCTGTCATTAATCAGTCTGTGACACACATTCAGCTATGGGTTCTGTAAGAGCAAGGTCTATGTCATAAGAGTTTTGATAACTGCCTCAGAGAGCACCATAGTGCGTAGGAATGAAGAATAAAGAGAGAAATGGGTAGGTAAGGGGATAAGTGAACAGATGAGTAAAAACTTCCTGGTCTCTCATGAATGCAACACTCAATTATCAGCCAATTTGATACATTACATTGAAAAATACACCTTTTATGTCTCCTGAAATTCTAGTGGTATATTTAGGGAAAATATTAGGAAAAATGGGTACATGAGTGCATTAGTCCATTCTCATGCCGCTAATAAAGATATACCCGAGACTGGGTAATTTTTAAAGGAAAGAGGTTGGCCAGGCGCGGTGGCTCACGCTTGTAATCCCAGCACTTTGGGAGGCCGAGGCGGGCGGATCACAAGGTCAGGAGATCAAGACCACAGTGAAACCCCGTCTCTACTAAAAATACAAAAAATTAGCCGGGCGTGGTGGCGGGCACCTGTAGTCCCAGCTACTCGGAGAGGCTGAGGCAGGAGAATGGCGTGAACCCGGGAGGTGGAGCTTGCAGCTAGCCGAGATCCCGCCACTGCACTCCAGCCTGGGTGAGACAGCAAGACTCCGTCTCCAAAAAAAAAAAAAAAAAAAGGAAAGAGGTTTGACTCACAGTTCTGCAGGGCTGGGGAGGCCTCAGGAAACTTACAATCATGGCAGAAAGGGAAGCAAACATGTCCTTCTTCACATGGTGGCAGCAAGGGGAAATGCCGAGCAAAAAGCGGAAAGCCCCCTTATAAAACCATCAGATCTTGGCCGGGCGCGGTGGCTCACACCTGTAATCCCAGCACTTTGGGAGGCCGAGGCGGGCAGATCACGAGGTCAGGAGATCGAGACCATCCTGGCTAACACGGTGAAACCTCATCTCTACTAAAAACACAAAAAATTAGCCAGGCGTGTTGGCGGGCACCTGTAGTCCCAGGTACTCGGGAGGCTGTGGCAGGAGAATGGCCTGAACCCAGGAGGCGGAGCTTGCAGTGAGCAGAGATCGCGCCACTGCACTCCAGCCTAGAAGACAGTGAGACTCCGTCTCAAAACAAAATAAATAAATAAATAAAATAAAAATAAAAAATAAAACCATCAGATCTCGTGAGAACTCACTATCACGAGAACAGCATGAGGATAACTGCCCCCATGACTGAATTACCTCCCACCAGGTCCCTCCCATGACCTGGTGGGGATTATGTGGTTACAATTCAAGATGGGATATTAGTGGAGACACAGCAAAACCATATCAACAAGTCTCCTCTTAAATAGGTAAAGATACACAGCCCAGTTTCTTCACTTCTCCAAATCTACTGAAGTGTATTTATACCTTTTGTTTCTAACATCGAAACCATTTCAATTTTCTAATGATAAGGGGAGGTTGGAAGGGAATGATGGATGACAGATCATATGATAATGAGGTATTTCCCAACTAAACACTAAGTTTCAAGTAATTAAAATTTCTTGCCAATATTCCTTCTGTTTTTTTCTAATGCTCACTCATTTAGCATTTCCCAGATATGACAACTTTTCCCAGCATACAATGAGCGTTATTCATCAAAAATTGTATGTTCACTTATAGGGCTTATAGGGGCCTTTAACACATGCTAGGTGGTGCTCACCCTAATATGAGGGAAATAGTTCTGTGCTAGATTATTCTGTGTATGCCTCTCCTGTGTACACATTGCTTGGTTTTTAAACTGCAAAAATTTCTGTTTCTTTTCCCTGGTCAAAAGTGCAACCAAGAAGAGGCAATGCAATCGAGGGGCAAAACAGGCCAAGTTTCTTTCACATTTTCCCCAGGCAAGGTTTTTCATGTTTCGTTTGCTAAAATGTGGCTTCACTATAGGCTTTGCTTGGAATTTGATTGATTTCTATAGCCTCCAGTACAGCTAAAGGGTCATAGATGTATATGTAAAAGATCTCACAGAAAGTTTCATTGAGGCCTACCAGGACTAGATCAAAGGGTAGCCAGCTGGGCACCTGACTGGGGCAACAATCAATAAGAGGCATTAAAACATCACTGGAAATGCAATTAAATGGAGAAGGCTACATTTACCAGAAGTCCTCTCAGGAAGACTGTAAGTCATTGGAATTTCTGATAAGCCACTTGGGATGGGACTTGAGACCTCCAAGAGGCACACCCCAGAAACCTAAGGAGTCAGTATTACATTACATCAGGTGTGACCAGTTGGTTGCATACTCCTGTCTTAATGAGTGTGATGTGAATATCTGGGGTCAGAGATGACCACAAAGGAGAGGTCGAGTGCCACCACCAGAGTTCCTTCTCCTCCTTCCCTCATACATTTTCTGCCTCTCCTGTACATAAATAATTATTGGCTTTTTGAAATATATCGTTTTTAAAGTACATCAAAGTATTGGACTCGTGTCTACTTGGGAAAACATTTATCAGCAGATGACTCTAAACCTCAAAGTATCAGCAGTTTGTAGAATGGAGCACCAGAGAACAGTATCCTTCAGGATCTCAAGAAGCCATACAAATACTGCCTAGCTGCAGGTACAGATTCTCAGGACCATTCCCAGGAGTTAGGACATTCAAGGGTCCAGAAGTGACACAGAAATGAGTTCTGGAGAGACAGAGACAGAGAGAGAGAGAGAGAGATAAATATAGCATGCAAGGATATGCACCAAGGGGCTGCCTTTTGACCTATGCATCTGAAAAGGCTGAAGTCCTTCCAACAATGATCAGTAGTGAAGTGACATCAATTTAATTCAATCTGTGGTACTTCCTGGCTCTTTGGTCCACAGCCTCCATGAGATTGCTCACCGTAAGGATATTAAGCAATCTAATGGGATAATTTTAAAGAAAACCATCTTCAACTGTGTGAATTTTTCTGCCCAGTAAAAGTTTTAAAAGCCCAAGTGGTATACAATGAGACTTTCATTCTTCTGGGAATTCTTAATTCTATCCTTAGACCTAGTTGGTTCACCACGGAGCAATGTATTCTTATCTCATTTGCAAAACCCTCAAAGAAATACCTTTGCTGATTAAAGATTTATGTTATAACCTCATAATGCCTTGTCCCTGCCCTGCTCCTTTTGTCTTCCCTTGGCTTCCAGGAAGACCTGAACCTAATTTAATTTTCAATTGCTGTAACATTAACCTACATTTTGGCACACTTATTTCTCCCATCTGTATAGTTTATTGGTGGTGTTGTTGATTATCTTCTTTCTGATTAAAAATAGTATTGAAAATGTATCTTTGATTGTAAATTTCTCAAGTCCTTTATGGAAGCAAAAAAGGAACACTTCATAACCTATAAATAGAAAAGATAATATTTAGTCATTCATTATTGATATTTAATGTATACTCCCTTGTGAATTTCCCATTAAAACTACACCATTATTGATCTTCCAGAACAGTGAAATTTAGGATATTCAGTTTTTTTAATCAATTGGTTTATTGATTTAATAAGGGATCCATATCTGACATTCTGCAAAAATAGTCCTAGAACACTCAAATGAGGCTCAACTTGAAGTCTGAGACAAGAAATTTGAGGGCAAATAAGGAATGTTATACTTATAAAACAGTCAATTTTTAAATTATTCATAATTTTTAAAAATCCAATAGATTCAAGAAAGACTTAGAAAATTTTTAGGATGGGAAAATAGAGTCATAAGAGACTAATAAAGAAAACTAGATATACTATTTTTCTAAGACATCACAAATACTCGGAGATTAATTAACATCTCACAAAACAAACATGATTCCTATAATGCATTCTCTGTGTTACTTCCAGGGAAAAAAATAAAATCAGAACATTCAAGGATCTTAGAATTTGCTTTATGTCCTGACACTGAATGAAGTCTAAGTCAATTCCCAAGCTGCGTTCTTTGAAGCATTACTGTTCAGGAAGACAGTAAAAGAAGCACCCTGAAAAGGACATTCTCTGATCAAATAAGTATGGAAAATACTGTGTACCATCAGCTCATTCTTTGAGATTCAAAATATTCATTAATATATTAAAGTCTTTGAGAGATCCCGCAGTCACTCAAGAAAGTTGTTTCACATTGCTTAACCTAGCTTTTCCTGAAACTTTTTTGAGCAAAAAAAAAAAAAGACTGTTTAGATGAAATCTCTATAAACATTCTGCCCTCAAATTTGTGACACTATGGTATCAAGCAGCCCAATCCCTTTGTTGATCAAACACTGTTCAGGACCACCAGCAACTCTACAGTCTGGCCTATCATGTCTATAAAAGCCTGGCCAAGTGTGAGTCCTCCCAGCCCAGGAATGAGAAATGCCTGCAGAACCTGTGGTTTGGGCTACTGTAACAAAATACCATAAACTGGGTAACTTTTAAACAACATAAATTTATTTCTAACAGTTCTGAGGGCTGGGAAGTCCAAGACAAAGGCACCAACAGATTTAGTATCTGGTGAGGGATCAATTTCTGGTTCACTGATGACACTTTCTAGCTGTGTCCTCACGTGGTGGAAGGGAGAACTCTGGTCTCTTCAGCTCCTTATAAGGGCACTGATCTCATTCTTGAGGGCTCTCCCCTAAAGACCTAATCACCATCCAAAGACCTAATCTCCAAATACCATCACATTAAGGCTTAGGTTTCAATATATAAATTTGGGGGAGACACATTCAGTCCATAGCTTACAGGAAACTGCTGTTACTCCAATTCACAGTTGAGGAAATTGAGAACTTAAGAAAAGTTAAGTAATCTACCTAAGGTCACATACCCACATGTGTGGCAGTGCTGGATTTTAAATACAAGTCTGCCAGACCCCAGAGACCATGTTTTAAACCCCTGAAGAAGGGAATGCAGAAGAGAGTTTTATTAAACCATTTCAATTAGAAGAATGGACACATACACTATATTTTTCAGTGGTTACAAAAAGCCACCACAAGTGCTATATATGAGTAGTGGGCACCATTTATTCATCCAATTCTAAGGGAAGAAAAATTATGATAGCCAAGCGATTTTTCTCCCTCAGTTACTTTGCTGACCAATCTACTTACAGTTTGCTGATCATACTATTCCCTTTCAAAACCCCCCTGCCTGTCTTTATACAAACTAATCCCTTTATAAAGGTGGTTCTCCACTTGGCTCCCAGGAAAATTCATTCTTTCAAAAGCAGTTCAAGTGTCACCATTTCCTCTGTGCAGGTTTCCCTAATTGCTATCTTTCCATTTTCATTGCCTCAGTCCCTCCTCCCTGATCCTGAAGCACAATGTACAGCTCTAAACATCACACAGCTCTGGTTGCAGACTCAGTGCTTGTTTGTATATCTGCCTTCTACTTCATACTACACCCATGTCTTATCTATCTCTGCACAGATACATGGGACTTGACAAGCTGGAAGGCACCATATCAATATTCCTTGAACAGAGGCATTTGATGTGTTTGTCAATAACTGAATAAACTCTATGCCTATGCTGCTAAGTAATCTGGGAGAATTTTAGATTTAAAAATGCACAAAGTAGAAGGGAAAGTTGGATAATTATTGCAATCCCTCTAATGATTCATATAATTGGATATATATAATAGCAGCTAAAGGAAATGAAGTAAAGCTACAAGTATCAATATGGATAAATCTCAAAGTGTTAAGTTAAAGAAAAGTTGTAAAATGATATATATAGTCCCATTTATATAAATTTTAGAAGTGTGAAAAACAATATTCTCTTTTTTTTTTTTTTTTTGAGACGGAGTCTTGCTCTATCGCACAGGCTGGAGTGCAGTGGTGCCATCTCGGCTCACTGCAAACTCCGCCTCCCGGGTTCACACCATTCTCCTGCCTCAGCCTCCCAAGTAGCTCAGACTACAGACGCCCACCACCATGCCTGGCTAATTTTTTGTATTTTTAGTAGAGATGGGATTTCACCGTGTTAGCCAGGATGGTCTTGATCTCCTGACCTTGTGATTACAGGCGTAAGCCACCACACCCAGCCGTGAAAAATAATATTCTATATAATGTATGGATAGTAATAATAATTGATTAACAGCATCCATAGGAATTACATCACTAATTCAGGATAACTGTTTCTTCAGGGCCAGAAAGATGGAAATAGAATCAGTGGGAGATACTCATGAAGCTTTAACTTTATCTGTATGTTTTAATTGCAGGAAAAAAAATTATAAAACAGGAAATCCTAGCCAGAGCAATCAGACAAGAAAAAGAAATAAAAGGCATTTAAATAGAAACAGAGGAAGCCAAACTAGCTCTGTTTGCAGATGATATGATTCTTTACCTAGAAAACCTTACAGTCTCTGCCTAAAAGCTCCTAGATGTGATAAACCACTTCAGCAAAGTTTCAGGATATAAAATTAATATATAAAAGTCATACACCAAAAATGTCCAAGCTGAGAACAAAACCAAGAACACAATCCAATTCACAATAGCCACAAAAAGAATAAAATACCTGGGAATACTAGATATTTTACCAGCTAGCCAGAAAAGCAGAAGATCTCTACAATGAGAATTACAAAACACTGCTCAAAGAAATCAGAGATGACACAAACCAATGGAAAAACATTCCATGCTCATGTATAGGATGGATAAATATTGTTAAAATGACCATACTGCCCAAAGCAACTTACAGATTCAATGCTATTCCTATCAAACTACCAATGACATTCTTCACAGAATTAGAAAAAACTATTTTAAAATTTATATGGAACCAAAAAGAGCTCAAATAGCCAAGGAAATCCTATGCAAAAAGAACAAAGCTAGAGGCATCACATTACCCAACTTCAAACTGTATTACAAGGCTACAGTAATGAAAACAGCATGGTACTGGTACAAAAACAGACACATGCACCAATGGAACAGAGTAAAGAGCTCAGAAATAAAGCTGTACACCTACAACCATCTTGTCTTCGACAAAGTTGACAAACACAAGCAATGGAGAAAGGACTCCCTGTTCAATAAACAGTGCTGGGATAACTGGCTAGCCATATTAAGAAGACTGAAACTGGACCCTTTTCTTATTCTATATGCAAAAATCAATTCAAGATGGATTAAATACTTAAAGCCTAAAACTACAAAAACCCAGAAGATGACCTAGGAAATACTATTCTGGACATGGGCCCTGGCAAAGATTCCATGACAGAGACACCAAAAGCAATTGTTAAAAAACAAAAATTAACAAACGGGACCTAATTAAACTAAAGAGCTTCTGCACAGCAAATGAAACTCTCAACAGATTAAACAGACAGCCTACAGAATGGGAGAAAATACTTGCAAACTGCACATCTGACAAAGGTCTAATATCCAGCATCTATAAGGAACTTAACAAGCAAAAAGTAAATAACCCCATTAAAACATGGGCAAAGGACATGAACAGACACTTTTTGAAAGAAGACATAACACAAGGCCAACAAGCATATGAAAAATGTTCGACATCACTAATCAATAGAGAAATGCAGATCGAAACAACGAGATACCATCTCACATCAGTCAGAATGGTTATAATAGTCAAATAACCAAGTAAAATAGTCAAAATGTAACAGATGCTGGAAAGGTTGTGCAGAAAGAGAACAAACAAATGGAAGAACATTCCATGCTCATGGGTAGGAAGAATCAACATCGTGAAAATGGCCATACTGCCCAAGGTAATTTATAGATTCAATGTCATCCCCATCAAGCTACCAATGACTTTCTTCACAGAATTGGAAAAAACTACTTTAAAGTTCATATGGAACCAAAAAAGAGCCCACATTGCCAAGTCAATCCTAAGCCGAAAGAACAAAGCTGGAGGCATCACGCTACCTGACTTCAAACTATACTACAAGGCTACAGTAACCAAAACAGCATGGTACTGGTACCAAAACAGAGATATAGACCAATGGAACAGAACAGAGCCCTCAGAAATAATGCCACATATCTACAACTATCTGATTTTTGACAAACCTGACAAAAACAAGAAATGGGGAAAGGATACCCTATTTAATAAATGGTGATGGGAAAACTGGCTAGCCATATGTAGAAAGCTGAAACTGGATCCCTTCCTTACACCTTATACAAAAATTAATTCAAGATGGATTAAAGACTTAAATGTTAGACCTAAAACCATAAAAACTCTAGAAGAAAACCTAGGCAATACCATTCAGGACATAGGCATGGGCAAAGACTTCATGTCTAAAACACCAAAAGCAATGGCAACAAAAGCCAAAATTGATAAATGGGATCTAATTAAACTACAGAGCTTCTGCACAGCAAAAGAAAGTACCATCAGAGTGAACAGGCAACGTACAGAATGGGAGAAAATTTTTGCAATCTACTCATCTGACAAAGGGCTAATATCCAGAATCTACAATGAACTCAAACAAATTCACAAGAAAAAAACAAACAACCCCATCAACAAGTGGGTGAAGGATATGAACAGACCCTTCTCAAAAGAAGACATTTATGCAGCCAAAAGACACATGAAGAAATGCTCACCATCACTGGCCATCAGAGAAATGCAAATCAAAACCACAATGAGATACCATCTCACACCAGTTAGAATGGCGATCATTAAAAAGTCAGGAAACAACAGGTGCTGGAGAGGATGTGGAGAAATAGGAACACTTTTACACTGTTGGTGGGACTATAAACTAGTTCAACCATTGTGGAAGTCAGTGTGGCAATTCCTCAGGATCTAGAACTAGAAATACCATTTGACCCAGCCATCCCATTACTGGGTATATACCCAAAGGATTATAAATCATGCTGCTATAAAGACACATGTACACGTATGTTTACTGCGGCACTATTCACAATAGCAAAGACTTGGAACCAACCCAAATGTCCAACAATGATAGACTGGATTAAGAAAATGTGGCACATGTACATCCTGGAATACTATGCAGCCATAAAAAATGAGTTCATGTCCTTTGTAGGGACATGGATGAAGCTGGAAACCATCATTCTCAGTAAACTATCACAAGGACAAAAAACCAAACACTGCATGTTCTCACTCATAGGTGGGAACTGAACAATGAGAACACATGGACACAGGAAGGGGAACATCACACACAAGGGCCTGTCATGGGGTGCGGGGAGCGGGGAGGGATAGCATTAGGAGATATACCTAATATAAATGACGAGTTAATGGGTGCAGCACACCAACATGGCACGTGTATACATATGTAACAAACCTGCACATTGTGCACATGTACCCCAAAACTTAAAAGTATAATAAAAAAAAGAAAGAGAAACACTTATACACTGCTGGTGGGAATGTAAATTAGTTCAGCCACTGTGGAAAGCACTGTGGCAAGTTCTCAAAGAATTTGAAACAGAAGTACTATTCGACCCAGACACCCCATTATTGGGTATATACTCAAAGAAATATAAACCATTCTACCATAAAGACCCAGGCATGCATATGTTCATTGTAGCACTACTCACAATAGCAAAGACATAGAATCAACCTAAATCCCCATCAATGGTACACTGGATAAAGAAATTGTAGTACATATACACCATGGAATACTATGCATCCATAAAAGGGAAAAAGATCTTGTCCTTTCCAGCAACAGGGATGGAGCCAAAAGCCATTATCCTCAGCGAACCAATGCAAGAACAGAAATCCAAATACTGCATATTCTCAATTGTAAGTGGGAGCTAAACATTGAGTACACATGGACACAAAGAAGGGAACAATAGACACCGGAGCCTACTTGAGGGTGAGTGCAGGGAGGAGGGAAAGAATAAAAAAGCTATGTATCGGGTACTACACTTGTTACCTGGGTGATTGGGTGATGAAATAATCTGTACACAAAACCTCTGAGACATGCAATTTACCTATTTAACAAACCTGCACAGGCACCCCTGAACCTAAAAGTTAAAAAATATCTAAAGCAAATAATGTCAAATTAGATAGACCTGACCCATGAGTAGGTGGGATTTGGTAATGAATTTCTTAAAATATTCTGAATGTTTGAAATATTTTATAATGAATATAAAATATATATAGCTTTACCCTGCCATCTTATGGAAGAGCATGACCCTGGGTATACAGGACTGGAGGGAGAGTGAATATAGCAATTCTCATGCAAACCCTGAGGGTCAAAGGGATTTTGCTGTGGCGGACAGAGGTCCAGAATCCAAACAATGAATTTTCTTGGGGGAAAGGTTGGCCAGCTGAGGCTGGGCAGATATCCAGGACAAACTCAGCTTAGGTCACTGTTGGGTTTAGGACTACCTTAAGGAAAACATCATGGTCTCAATCTCCAGGGCCCTGGGCACTCAATCAGGGCTTCAGGAGAGGCCCAGTCTCCTGTGCCTAGTTTTGTCTCTCTATCCAATGCCCTTCCCACAGCAATAAAAGAACTCCCTTCTGGGCCAAAGCTGGGCAAGTAAGTGGCACCTTTTCCCAAAGAAATCAGATCTTCTTTGTGCCAGAAGTAACCAGGATGCCTAGCTCACAGGCAGAGATCACTTGGTTGGGTTCTCAGCCCCTCCAGGCCTCATTTGTACAACAACTGGGCTGCACTGACTGGAGAGGGGCCCCTGTACTTTTCCTTGTTTGAGAACCCCAGAAATGCCAGGCTCCTCCTCACCCAATCCCTCCACAAATAGAGTTAAGAGGATGACAAATTCATGTGGTATAGGTGTTTCACTTCATGAGACTGGAGGAGACAGAGAGAGAGAGAGGAGATTAACAAGATAATATTCAGTTGCTCCTGGCGCCCTGCCCCTTCTCTGGCCCGTACCTCTACTCTCCCCCTTTCTTCCCAATTTTCTACTAGCAAGCCCCCAGGATGCCACTAAAGCCATCTCTAACCTTCAGCCTAGCCTACTGGGTGAGCCCCCAGGAAATGGGAACAATGTTTACACTTTTCAACTTCTTTCAGGCCTAAAACTTTGTCTTACCTTCAGAAAGATTTGTTGTTAGACCTTTTTTTTTTTTTTTTTTTTTTTGAGACAGTTTTGCTCTTGTTGCCCAGGCTGGAGTGCAATGGTGTGATCTTGGCTCACCACAACCTCTGCCTCCTGGGTTCAAGCGATTCTCCTGCCTCAGCCTCCCTAGTAGCTGGGATTCCAGGCATGCGCCACCATGCCCGGCTAATTTTTTGTATTTTTAGTAGAGACAGGCTTTCTCCATGTTGGTCAGGCTGGTCTTCAACCCCTGATCTCAGGTGATCTGCCTGCCTCAGCCTCCCAAAGTGGTGGGATTACAGGCATGAGCCATGACACCAGGGCTTTTTTAGACATCTTAAGAGTGTTTTTACATTGTGATTTGGTAATATCATTAAAAATTAAAATTTAATAACTCTACTAAAATAATAAATTGATACGTGTTTTACTAAATTTCCCTAAAAGTCATTAAACATATGACTAAATCAAATTCAATGGAAAAATCTAGTAGATTCATTTTACATTACAAATCAAAACACACAATTGTTGATAGTCACAAGGTGAGATTAGTCACTACTCCAAATCACAAACGTGTATATGCCTACACTTATTGAGCACTTATTTTATGCCAGGATTTGTGGGAATTGCTGCAGACAAAAAGATGAATAACATACAGTCTGTGCTCTCAAGAATTTACTATCTATACATTATGAACGACTATTCTTGGATAGCTTTTAAATGTATTTGACAGATCACATAAGCACTATCAGTTGAACTTGCAAGTCAAAATTAGCTATCTGCCTTGATTTGCTTGGTTTGGATAGCACCATAATTGTCTTTTATAATTTGTATTATGTTACTTTCTTGACCTGTGCTGAACAGAGCCCACAGTCAGTAGATGAGCAATGAATTCAGAATATGCTTCAAATTAACTAAATAAATTGCCACTTACAGGAAGACAGAGGTCTTTGCAGCTACATGTGTTAGTACGTGTGTGGTCACTGATTACTTACCATTACCTAAATTATAAAGGTTATGAGCACAGAAATATGCAAGGATGCTTGAAACAATCTTCTGCAAATTTAGTAAAACATAGATTAAACTAAAATGTATCCAGAAATATAAATATGGATTCTTTTTCCTCATTCAGAATTTTATAGTCCCAGCATCAGTAGTGCATTAATGTTAAACATTCCCCTTAAACCACTAACTGAACGTTGATGATCTATACCTCTTACTTAAAAATCCATGTGTAGATACAATTTATATAAAAATACAAAACACCTTCAGATATGATAGCCAGAGATATGCATTACATCACTTAAAAGAATATGAGATGTCTTGGCCGGGCACAGTGGTTCATGCCTTTAATCCCAGCACCTTGGGAGGCTGAGGCGGGTGGATCACTTGAGCTCAGGAGTTTAAGACCAGCCTGGCCAACATGGTGAAACTCAGTCTCTACTAAAAATATCAAAAAAAAAAAATTAGCTGGGCTTGCTGATGGGCACCTGTAATTCCAGCTACTCGAGAGGCTAAGGCAGGAGAATCGCTTGAACCTGGGAGGCGGAGGTTGTGGTGAGCTGAGATTGTGCCACTGCACTCCAGCCTGGGCAACAAGAGCAAAACTCCGTCTCAAAAAAAGAAAAAGATATCTGAAAACAAATCTTTCTGAAGGTAAGACAAAGTTTTAGGCCTGAAAGAAGTTGCAAAGTGTAAACATTGTTCCCATTTCCTGAGGGCCCACCCGATAGGCTGGACTGAAGGTTATAGATGGTTTTAGTGGTATCTTGGGGGCTTCCTAGTGGAAAATTGGGAAGAAAGCGGGAGAGTAGAGGTGATCGTGCCACTGCACTCCAGCCTGGGTGACAGAGCAAGATTCTGTCTCTAAAACAAAACAAAACAAAAAGATCTGAAACGGCAACATGGCACCTTCTTTTAACAGAAAAGTTTGAAAGTTTACCTCTTCTTTGGGAAGACCACCAAACCCAACAATTATAGTATTCCAAAAGAACCTTACATGTCCCTTCCTGTTTAAGAATTCCTTTCATAACATGCCTAGTAGTTGGTTATCTAATGTCTGCTTAATAAATAATGGTGATCTTAGTACTTCAAAAGCAGCTTCTTGTGTAATCTAGCTCCTGAAATCTTTCCTTGTTCCTCACAATGCAATGAATAGTGAATCATGGTGGTGAAATAGTTCAAATTTAGAGGAAGAAAAACCTGGATCTGATCTCATACCAGTAGTGTGATCTTATGCACAATTCTTAGCATCCGTAAGTCTCCACTTCCTAATCTGTAAATAGGAATAATAATAATACAATTTCACAGAATTAATGTGAGAAGTAGGGATAGTATATAAAGCACTAAACAATGAATGAAATTTGATAAATGCTTAACAGACACTCTTACTGACAACAATCCCAGTTTGTTTATTTGTTGTTGTTCTCATCTTACATGACTACTCTGGATCATTATGTCTGTTGACCACATCCTCCTTCTTCAAACTCTCTCTTGCTTTGTTTTCCAATACATTCCTTTCTCCTGGTTCCCCACCTATGCCTTGAGTCCTTTTTCTCTCTCCCCTCTTTGTTAGTTTCTCTTTCTCCAGCAGTCACACAAATGTCAGAAAAATTGACCATGATAAAAATAAAAGGTATACATTAGCCACTACTCCAATCTGGTTCTTGTAAGGACTGAGGATTCTTACTTTCTAGGTCATCTCCTGAAGTTTCTTCCCTTTATATGCAGAAGCAAAGTAAGGTAAAGAAATCTAAAGAATTCAGATAATATAAATCGATTTTCCAAATAAAGATCTAACAGAAAAAAGATAAAAAGTTGTGCAGGTAGTTTACAAAGAGAGAGAAGAAAGTTGCTTTATTGATTTTCTTTTTCTATTTTAGTTGCTGTCAGGTATGTGGAAGTGAGAGAAAGATGAAGACGGCAGATGTTGAGAAATTCCACTGCTTCTGTCCTTCCTACCTGCCCCCCTTCCTTCCTGAGCAATTCTATCCAAAGGAAACTAGGCTGGGCTGAGGACGGCAGGCATTCGTGCAGATGGAAGGCAAAAGGAGAATGAGTGGAAGCAACAGCAGTGGCTCTGGCTCTGGTGTCCTGTGTCCAAGCAGGGTCAGGGTTTGTCCTTGCAGGGGATGGATGTGGTGGGGCGGCCAGCAGGGAGCATCCAAGCCTCAGTGGGGTTTAAAAGATATCTTCACGGGGCAAGTAGCAGCAGAGGCCTGGGTGGGAAAACTGAGCTAGAGTGGGTTAAGGAGGGTGTCCATCAAGTGACGGATGGTGGGTGGCAGTGACAGAAGCACTGGCCAGGGTGTCACAGCCCAAGCAGGACGAGTAGTGTTTCTGGGAGGAAGATGCTGGCAGCAGAGACAGGAGATGGGTTACATGTAAGAGGATTGAGGAAATAAATAAGTATTTTTGAAGATAATGCAAGCCAGAGTCCTCATTGTTAGAAAAGGAAGTTACAGGCCGGGCGCAGTGGCTCATGCCTGTAATCTCAGCACTTTGGGAGGCTGAGGTGGGTGGATCACGAGGTCAGGAGATCGAGACCATCCTGGCTAACACAGTGAAACCTCGTCTCTACTAAAAATACAAAAAAAAAAAAAAAAAAATTAGCCGGGCGTGGTGGCGGGCACCTGTGGTCCCAGCTACTCGGGAGGCTGAGGCAGGAGAATTGCGTGAACCCAGGAGGCGGAGCTTGCAGTGAGCCGAGATTGCACCACTGCAGTCCAGCCTGGGCGAATCAACAGGACTCTGTCTCAAAAAAAAAAAAAAAAAAAAAGAAAAAAAGAAAGAAAGAAAGAAAGAAAGAAAGAAAGAAAGAAAGAAAAGAGGAAGTTACAAATCCAGAAAGAGAAATAACTAGAAGAAAAAAACCCTGTAGTGTTTGATTAGAATAGTGGATATTACTGAGAATTCATGAATTTTTTTTTTTTTTTGAGGCGGAATCTCACTCTGTCGCCAGGCTAGAGTACGAGATCTACGCCAGCGGCGTGATCTCAGCTCACTGCAACCTCTGCCTCTCAGGTTCAAACGATTCTCCTGCCTCGGCCTCCAGAGTAGCTGGGAGTACAGCACGTGCCACCACGCCCAGCTTATTTTTGTATTTTTAGTAAAGATAGGGTTTCACCACATTGGCCAGGATGGTCTCCATCTATTGACCTTGTGATCCACCCACCTCAGCCTCCCAAAGTGCTGAGATTACAGGCATGAGCCACCGCGCCTGGCCTCATGAACCCTTTTTTTTTTTTTTTTTTTTTTTTTTTTTTGAGACGGAGTTTCACTCTGTCGCCCAGGTTGGAGTGCAGTGGCGCCATCTTGGCTCACTGCAAGCTCCGCCTCCCGGGTTCACGCCATTCTCCTGCCTCAGTCTCCCGAGTCGCTGGGACTACAGGCGTCCACCACGCCTGGCTAATTTTTTTGAATTTTTAGTAGAGACGGGGTTTCACCATGTTAGCAGGATGGTCTCGATCTCCTGACCTCGTGATCCGCCCGCCTCGGCCTCCCGAAGTGCTGGGATTACAGGCGTGAGCCACCACGCCCGGCCTTGAATCTTAATAAGAGAGACAGAGAGATAAATAAATATAGAAGAGTGTGTGCGTGTGTACGTGTGTGTGTGTACATACACATATACACTGTAGCTTCAGTCACTGAAAGGGCTTGGAAGCAACTATATCTAGATAGCAATGAACACGTTTAAAGCTTAGATCTTGGTTTCTAAAAGCCACTCTCCATTAAAAGTCAACAGGGCTCCTTGGAGAAATGATGAATTCCAGAAATGGGGCAGGAAAAGTATAAGATTAACTTGGAACTTTGTGTGCTAGAAAAAGGGAAGGGCTTAAATAATAACGAGGACAAGTCAAAAGAATACAGAAGCCAGCATAAAGAGTCTCCAATGACCGAATCTGGGACAATTTGAGCATGAAAGTAAATAATCCACTGTATAAAATAGGTATTCATGAGTTTCATACCAGTATAAATAATGAATAAAGTAAAAGCTTGATTAAGATTGAGATGTTTACAGTGGCTGGGTGTGATGATTCACTCCTATAATCCCAGGTGGGAGGATTTGGGAGGCAGAAGCAGGAGGATCACTTGAAGCCAGTTTTGAGACCAGCCTGGGCAGCATAGCAAGATCCCATTTCTACAAAAAAAACCAAAAAAAAGACAGAGAGGTGTGTACAGAGTCACAATGAAACTCCTCACCAAAAAAAAAAAAAAATTAATTACAAAGAGAAGAGTTATCATTTGACAGTAGAGAAGCCCAGCAGACCGGCAGACATCACTTTCCTCAGATAATTAAAGGTAACATCACCAGTAATGGGATGTTAAAATCACCACCACTCGATAACATGGTGAACACAGCCTTATTTGCATGATACTCCTGTCAAAGGTGAATGAGCTGAATCTAATCAAAAGGAAACATCAGATAAACCCAAACCGGGAGATATTCTACAGAGTAATTTATCGGCAAATGTGTCAAAATCATAAAAGTTAAGGAAAGACTGAGGAATTGTTCCAGATTGAAAGAGACTAAAGAAACATGAAACCAATGCTACACATAACCTTTGACTGGATCCTTAAGATGAATGGAGACAACCAAAGGGAGTCTGATGATTAGATGGCAGTATTAGATCGATGTTAATTTCCTGATTTTCATGGTTGCATACTGGTTGGGAGAATGTTCTTGTTTGTCAGAATTCCATGCTAAAGTATTCAGAAATGATTGGTGCATCATAGCAGTAACATAACACTCAAATGGTTCAGAAAACATAATTGTAACTTTGTTGAAAGTTTTCTGTGCATTTGGAATTATTTCAAAGGAAAAGAAAAAAAAATTTCCCTGTACATTTTGAGTAAGATAACTTTTGTTATCTTTAGAAGTCTTCAGTAATTATTTTAATTGATTTCTAAATATTCTACATGGACGGGCTAACTTCAAGGCAAGAGCAAGTCTTTTGCCTCTCTGTTGTTAAAATGATAGTGTTATACGTCAGGAAAAGGAAAAATCAGTAAGAACTAAATAGGAAAGAACCGGGCAAAGGTCTTAAAAGGACAATTTGCTGACTGTAAAGTATTCTAAACTCTTAGTTATCTTTAAACTCTTTAGTAGTCAAAGAAACTCTTTCTTACTGATACATAATAGATGTACATATTTTTGGATACATGTGATAATTTAATACATTCACATAATTTGTAAAGATCCCATCAGTGGAATTGGGATATCCATTACCTTAAGTATTTGTCTATTATTTATGCTAGAAACATTTGAATTATTCTCTTCTAGCTCTTTTGAAATATACAATATATTATTATTGAAATGGTTTGCATCTGTTTCCCCACCTAATCTCATGTCGAATTGTAATCCCCAGTGTTGGAGGCAGGGCCTGGTGGGATATGATTGGATCATGGGGGTGGTTTCTCATGAATGGTTTAGCACCATTCCCCTTGGTACTGTCCTAGAGATAGTGAGTGAGTTCTCACAAGATGTGGTCACTTAAAAGTATGTAGCACCTCCCCCACCCCTCACTCTTGCTGGTGCTTCTTACATGTAAGACGCCTGCTCCTTACATGATTGGAATTTTCCTGAGGCCTCCCCAGAAGCAGAAGCTGCCATGCTTCCTGTACTGTCTGCAGAACTGTGAGCCAATTAAACCTCTTTTCTTTATAAATTACCCAGTCTCAGGTATTTCTTTACAGCAATGTGAGAATGGACTAAGGCAATTATAAACTATAATCCTCCTACTGATAGATCAAACACTAGGTCTTATTTCTTTTATCAAACTGTGTATTTGTACCCACTAATCAATCAAAGATGCTCTTTAGTACTCGAGAAAATGCAAATCAAAACATACATGTTG
The DNA here is from genome assembly GCF_006542625.1 of Nomascus leucogenys. Taxonomy (NCBI): domain Eukaryota; kingdom Metazoa; phylum Chordata; class Mammalia; order Primates; family Hylobatidae; genus Nomascus; species Nomascus leucogenys. The sequence continues at coordinate 53,005,890 of NC_044399.1, forward strand.
GGCGTACATTTACAATTATAAATACACGTGTACATCTATGGCCATGGTTTCAATATCCCCTCCAAAACTCATGTGAAACTTAATTGCCAGGCCAGGCCCAGTGGCTCATGCCTGTAATCCCAGTACTTTGGGAGGCCAAAGTGGGAGGATAGCTTGAGCCCAAGAGTTCAAGACCAGCCTGAACAACATAATGAGACTCTGCCTCTACCAAGTTTTTTTGTTTGTTTGTTTGTTTTTTTGAGATGGAGTCTCTCTCTGTCACCCAGGCACCCAGGCTGGAGTGCAGTGGCGTGATCTCGGCTCACTGCAAGCTCCGCCTCCCAGGGTCACACCATTCTCCTGCCTCAGCCTCTCCGAGTAGCTGGGACTACAGGCACCCGCCACCACGCCCGGCTAATTTTTTGTATTTTTAGTAGAGACGGGGTTTCACCGTGGTCTCGATCTCCTGACCTCGTGATCCACCTGCCTCGGCCTCCCAAAGTGCTGGGATTACAAGCCACCGTGCCCGGCCTCCAAGTTTTTTTTTTTTTTTAATTAGCCAAGCATTGTGGCATGCACCTGTAGTCCCAGTTACTTGGAAAGCTGAAGTGGAGGGATCACTTGAGCCCAGGAAGTCAAAGCCAAAGTGAGCCAAGATCACACCACTGCACTCCAGCCTGGGTGACAGAGCAAGACCCTGTCAAAAAAAAAAAAAAAAAAAAAAAGGAAAGGAAGGGGAGGAGAGGGGAGGGGAGAGGAGGGGAGGAGAAGAGAAGAGAGGGGAAAAAAAGGAAGGAAGGGAGGGAGGGAAGGAGGGAGAGAGGGAGGGAGGGAATTTAATCACCATTCTAATAGTGTTGAGAAGTGGGGGGCCTTCAAGAGGTGATTAGGTCATGAGGGCTCCACCCTCATAAATAGATAATGCCATTATAGTGGAAATGGGTTAGTTATCTCGAAAGTGGGCTCCTAATGAAAGAATGAGTTGAGCCCAATTTCTTCTCTTTTCCTTGTGCACACTGTTTCTCACCATGTGATGCCTTCAACTATGTTATGACACAGCAGAAGGCCCTCACCAAATGTGCCCTTTCGATCTTGGACTTCCTAGCCTCCAGAACTGTGAACCAAATAAACTTCTATTGTTTATAGATTACCCAGTCTGTGGTATTCTGTTATAGCAACAGAAAACAAACTAAGATATATACATGCAAACATATGTGTATACATATATTTATATAGAAGACAGGATAAAATGAAAACATCACTTCTGTAATCCACTAGTGGAAGTGTAATTCTGGAAAGAAATTAGTGAAAGTATGAAGTCTTACCAGTCATACTCTGCCTATAATTTCACTCTAGAAATCCATCCAGAAAATATATACAAAAGATATGAGTTACATCCTCAATAAAGTTATTCATTGCAGCATTACTTATTATAACAAAAAATGAAAACAAATTAAGCATCTAACAATGAGAGATAAGTATTTCTGAGTTATGATATATACATAGATGCAATATTATACATCTAAGAAAGTGATATTATAAAGGAATCTAAAATAATATGGAAGGCTGGGCACAGTGGCTCATGCCTGTAATCCCAGCACTTTGGGAGGCTGAGGCAGGTGGATCACCTGAGGTCAGGCGTTTGAGACCAGCCTGAGCAACATGGTGAAACCCCATCTCTACTAAAAATACAAAAAATTAGCCAGGCATGGTGCCGGGCGCCTGTAATCCCAGCTACTCAGGAAGGCTGAGGGAGGAGAATCACTTGAACCCAGGAGGTGGAGGTTGCAGCAAGCCGAGATCAAGCCACTGCACTCCAGCCTGGGTGACTAGAGCGAAACTCTGTCTCAAAAAATAAATAAATAATAAAATAATATGGGAAAAAGACTCTTGGAATGATATTAATTTTAAAAAACACATTATCAAATTAGTGAAAATTAGTGGAAAGTGGAAAAATGCATCCCAAATGTGTGAAAAATGCATGTATTATACATACATTCATTATTTTTAAAGATTTGAAGAAATACCACAGATGTTAGCAGTAATTGGGATCAAAGATTAGGGCTATATTTCTTTTCTCTTTCTACATTTCTTTACATTCCACTTCTTACAAATATGTGCATAATTTTAATGGCTAGAACAATGAAAGTACTCGTTTATTGCAAAGACAGCCAAGTCTCCCCTTCCCGGGATTTCTTTTTCTTCCACACCATGCCTGCCAGCACTATGTTAACGCTAGGCCCTGATCAGCCTTCCCCCTTGCTCCTTCCGATGCCTTTTGAGAGCTGAAATTGTAAAATATTAATCAGATGTTCTGCTTTTAGCACACTAAAATTCTGAGCAGCTATCCAGAGAGTTGGATTGTGTTATCACTGGTACATTTTTCTGTTTTGCCTATTTTATAATCTGAGCAATATGTACAGTTTATAACTTCAGCTTAGCGGTGTAGTCTGTGGACAATTCCCACAATGATATCACTTAGCTGCTCTTGTCTTTCATCCTCACCCACCTCTCTCCTGTGAGCTCCACTTGTAGATATTTAAATAGTCCCCTGAATGCCTTCCTTCTTTATGTCCTTACTATGCCACTACACGATTCTCTCCCAACTATGACTGATTTATTCATTTATTCAGTTATTGAACTTCAATACATTTTTTATTATGGAATACCATGTGTAAGGCACTGGAGGCACAAAGATACAAAAAAAGTAAAATCTCCTTGTCTTAGATAAGTATACAGTCTGGTGGGAAGTCAAAGAAACAAGCAAACAATCACAATAGTCTAACACTATTGCTTCAGTGGAGGACTGTGTAAACATCAGTCTGAGCACTAAAGACTTCCCTAATGGGGAGTCAGGAGAAGCTTTGCCACTGAAGTCACATTTCAACTAACTTAAAAAAAGGAGCAGTTTGCAAAATAGACAGTCAGTCTCCAAACAAAAGAAACAGTATGTTTGAAAACAAGTAGGTCAGATTGTACTGGAAGCCCAAATGGGAGCAAGGGAGGATAGAGGGGCAGAAAACATTAGGAAAGAAGGAAGAGGTCAGTTCATAAAAGCATATCTTATATTTTTTCACTATTCTTTTCTTGTCATTAATCCCACCCCATCCCACTAGTGGCCTGGGGCAACCAGAATATGTTACTTTAAAGCTGTTCCAGCCCAACACAGAAGAAATGACACACAGAAGTTAAGAGTCAGCTGCCAGAAGTTTCTTGATCATTGACAGGCTTGGACATCTGACTCCTGCCCACTCACCCACCTGATGTATAAGAAGCATGCCATGACACTATTTCCAAAATGCCATCCTTTGCAGTGTGCCATCTAAGCGAACAATTGTTTCCCCCACTTTTACTCTGTTATCTAGTCCTGGAATATGTTTTTTTTTAAAGCCCATTGATTCCATAACCTACTAATTTTTAAAGAACCAATTAAATCAATGAAATCTCGATTCTTTATTCTTAACTAACTTATTATTTATTACTAGTAGAATAAGTTACATGGCATCTCTGAACTTCAGTTTCTTCAACTGCAAAACAGATGCAATAAGCTGGGCACACTGTCTCGCACCTGTTATCTCAGCAACTCGGGAGGCCAAGGGAGCAGGATCACTTGAGGCCAGGAGTTCGAGGTTACGGTGAACTATGACTGTGCCATTGCACTCAACAGAGTGAGATCCTGTCTCAAAACAACAACAACAATAAACAAAACAAAACAAAGAACCAAGCTGCACAAACAGGATCACATGCCAGAGGAAAATAAAGATTTTTTAATAGATAATAATAATATTTACAATTGGGAATTATAGCTAGAGGCAATGAGTACAGCCTAAGTTCTGAATAAAAGCTGTAGCTAGAATTATTATAGTTATTATTACTATTACTATTATTATCACTATTCAGTGCCCTCTTCATAAATACTAACCCTCACAAGTTATGACACTGGAAATACCGAAAAATCATGCTAACCTGTTTTTGTTGTTAAAATTTTGGTTCATTTCTTGTCCACAATCCACATAAGTCATCTTCCCAAAACCTATTTGCTCCACACACAGGCGATTTATTGAGTTGATGCTGCTATCTCACATTGTGCTCTGTGGGTATGATTTTCTATCTTAGAATTTCTTCCTATCACATTGTTCTCTGTGAGTATAATTTTATATCTTAGAATTTCTTCTCCATCTCAGGATTTGGTTTAAAATGTTCTTAATTAACCATTTTGCTGAATATATGAATCATCTGTAAATTTCGGATTTATACCTGTACTCTCTCAGAAAACAGAAAATCTGGGGTTTTGTAGTTCAAACAACCAAACCAAATTAAACCAGACAATGCAAATGCTGAAGGTGATCTTTCTCTATATCAAATATTAATATCCGTTCTTATCAAATAAATGGAATAAGTGAAACAGATGTTATGTGGTCACTTATTACTGCCATATGTTTTTCAGCCTATGAGAACAATTCAACAATCTCTTGGGAAATTCAAAACCATGTTAAGTTGTATCTTGAATTTAAATTGTGCCAAGACTTTATCTATAGAGGTGATATTTTCAAGCAATTTAAACATTCTCATGTTCAAAGCTCTTCTCTAAATTTGATGAGTCACCCACAAATACTTAAGTGCCAGATCAGTGGATAGTGACAGAGAGCCAGATCATTACAAAAAGTGAGGCTCCTTATATCTCTGTTCTGTTGCAGTTGACGAATACGTCACCATCATGCTCAGCAACCAGATGTCAAAAAACAACATCTAATAGAGTTTTCTGTACTGAGCAGATTACAGTCTTGGTTATTGAACCAAAAATATTTGAACATAAATAGCTAGTTAAAATTTACATAATTACTCCTTCAGTGTTTAGTCACTGGCAAAGGTAAAGAACAAATGAAATAGCTTTGGAATAATAAATTCTTCATCAATTTTTTGACCAAACTCAGTATGAACTATTTAGTTGGAATGACTTTCCAGAGATTATATAAATTGCAGGCAATCTGCAAATAGATAACTTCACTTGGCCACTGGCTGTAACGTATGGGAGGGAGGTGGTAATAATAGTTTTATTTATAACTGAAATGAAGGAATGAATATTTAACAATCAAGATTTTCATAATCTGTGAAATTTGTTTTCTAGAATGTAGGAAACCTGGGCTTGCAGCTCTCTACGTTCCTTTCTAGCAAATCACATGGGAGGAATCCCGTAGAAAAGGCAACTGTGCAAACATATTTGAATTAATGCATTAATAAGGCTTTAGTTACCATTAAAGATGTACAAAGAATCAAAACATAAAGAACTACAAATTGTTCTGTTCTGTTCAAAGGGGAGTGGGAGATGAGGTGGAAGGTATAACCTCTTTAGGCAGTGGCTTAGATGGACCTGATTTATAGCCTAAGGTATTTTTCCATTCATATTCAGGTGCTATATCCAGCCATACTTAAGCCACGCTTGTGTGTTGAAAACTCAGTCCAGTGCTTTTCCTATGACTGGTACCTACCTCATGGGTACCAATCAGAGAACTCTTTTTGTTTGTTTGTTTAATGGAGTCTTGCTCTGTCACCCAGGCTGGAGTGCAGTGGTATGATCTTGGCTCACTGCAACCTCCGCCTCCCGGGTTCAAGAGATTCTCCTTGAGTAGCTGGGACTACAGGTGCATGCCCGGCTAGTTTTTGTATTTTTGGTAGAGAAGGGGCTTCACCATGTTAGCCAGGATGGTCTCTATCTCCTGACCTCGTGATTCGCCCGCCTCGGCCTCCCAAAATGCTGGGATTACAGGCGTGAGCCACTGTGCCCGGTCAGAGCACTTTTTTCTAATCATCTATCCTGCCCAGGAAACTTTCTGTCTTGCTTTGGGCCACTATCCAGAGCAAGTTGAGGCTTCCCTCTGAGAGTTTAAGGTCCTTATAATTCTGTTCCTGTCTCTGACTAGCCTCATAGTCCATCCTGCTCAGAGCAGCAGCTGCCAGAATTTCAGGCAAAATGTTTCCAAATAAAATAACCAGAATTTAGGAAGCAGTCCTTGAAAATTCAATGTATTTCAATGACAGCAAATGCTACAGCCTGTTTACCTCTTGGTGGAAAGAGAACAAGATAGCTGGATAAATAGTCAGCTCTTATATTTACATCAATTGTACCTTTCCAGATAATACTGCACTGTTGATGCCTAGGATAGGATTTACGCTGGAAGTTCAATTTACAGGCTGAAGTGAGGCAAGTATTTACAGTGTTTCACTGAAAGCTTCCTTTTCCACCCCTCCCCCATAACCAGGTCTATGCAAGCTAGAAAGCATGGAAGAGGCCAGGTATAAACCTTACGATGGCCAATCGCAGGCTATCCCGTGTACACTAAACTGGGTTTGAGCAGTTGAACAATAGTCGTTCATTTGTTCATTCATTCATTGCTCATTCATTCAATATTTATGGAATGCCTATTTATTATATGACAGTCATTTCAAACAAATATTTAGAAGAAAAGGTAAAATAATCCTTTAAATTTGTTTAGACCATAAGATCACATTTAATTCCCTGCCAAACATTGTATTTACTGTTTCATCAACTCAGCCAAAAAGTTGGAAAATTATCTGTGATCAAATAAACCACCTATGAAACTCTGTATTTTTTTATTATACTTTAAGTTTTAGGGTACATGTGCACAACGTGCAGGTTGGTTACATATGTATACATGTGCCATGTTGGTGTGCTGCACCCATTAACTCGTCATTTACATTAGGTATATCTCCTAATGCTATCCCTCCCCACTCCCCCCCCCCACCCCACAACAGGCCCCAGACACATGGACACAGGAAGGGAAACTCCGTATTTTTTTACTACAACTGCCTGAAATAACCTCATTAAGTATTAAACTAGTGGGCCTTATGCATTATTCTATGAGAAGAATAAACAGACACGTGCAAATCTACCCCACTGGTATATGTGAATATGTTCACACTTGCGTGAGTTTATTAAAGGCAAAGTGGTTCCTGGATCTCAACAGAGACCATGGAGGATTCCATTTCCAACAGTGTGATGGTTAAAAACCCAGAGAACTCTTTCTCTAAAAACAACTAAGAGGCTAGTTAAATTACTAAAAGCTTATTTTAAGATATATCAAATGGATAACAAAAATGATAAGAAATATCCAGAGGCCAAAAATTAAGCGGAAACAGGAATTCAGAGACACAAGCAACTCACTAGAGTCAGATTTTGTCCTGAGGCATGTCAACACTGGTGAACTTGAGCTTCATTTGTCATGACCTCTGGGGGACTAGGGGCAGAAGATAAAGCCAGGGCCCTTCAAAGGCAAGGAATCCCATAGAAGACCCCACCACATGAAGCTGACTATCCAACAGCTACAGCCTCAGGGAAAGGGTGAATTTGAAATAAACCCACATACCTCCTCAGGCCAAGCACAACAAAAAAATAGTGCCTGCTGAATTTCAGTGCTGAGTGGTAAGGAAAAAATTTGCCCCTAGAAGTCCTTAACTACAAGCCAGCCTTCACAGCATTTTGTAACCCAAATTCACACTTCCTTAATGGCCTATAAACCCTCACCAAAGAATTTTATGTAAAGTAGTATTTGGTTGGAGTTTCCAGAAGTGCCCAGAGAAAAGCAAAGAATTGCCTCAGATAAAGTACCCAAAAAATTGAGGCCATAGTCAAAAACAATAAAACATATAAGGAAATAACAAATAGAAAATTACACCCAAGTAGATCAGATGTTGGAATTAACAAAGACATATGAAATATTAGCTAAATTTATTATATAGTATGAAATAAAAAATCTGGAGACAAGTGAAAAGGAAAAGTTATTTCTAAATGATCAACAAAATTTGTTAAAGAACAAAATAGAACTTGTATCTACTTTTGGCAATGATAAATGTAGAAGGAATGACATAATAGTTAAAATATAATTGATTAGAAACCATAGTAAAAATAGTTGATTTTGGCAAGAATCATCAATGGATGTTAAAATTATTACATAAAATTTTGATAAATTACAAGACATTTACATAGTCTAAACATTTCTTTCCAATGATTACTTATTAATTGTATAGGAAAAAATGGAAAACTTTACAGTGGAGAAAATTGTATGACACCATCTTAACCAGGTAAACAAAAGTAACCAGGTAAAAAAAAATGCCTCAGTAATAACAGAAACTGACATTTTGATATTATGCACTGAGAAGGGAATGATATAACTTACCTAACATTCCCATTAAAAATGCAACTGGGCCGGGCACAGTGGCTCACACCTGTAATCCCAGCACTTTGGGAGGCCGAGGCAGGTGGATCACGAGATCAAGAGATCAAGACCATCCTGGCCAACATAGTGAAACTCCATCTCTACTAAAAATACAAAAAATTAGCCGGGTGTGGTGGCGAGCGCCTGTAGTCCCAGCTACTCAGGAGGCTGAGGCCAGAGAATCACTTGAACCCGGGAGGCGGAGGTTGCAGTGAACCAAGATTGCACCACTGCACTCCAGCCTGGGCGACAGAGTGAGACTCTGTCTCAAAAAAAAAAAAAACGAAAAAACTGAGAAAGTGTTCCAGATTAAAGGAAACTAATGAGATACGGCAACTAAATGTAATGTGTGACCCTAGACTGGATCTGGAAACAGGGAAATAATGTTGCTATAAAAGACATTATTGGAACAACTGTTGAAATTTGAAAATAGAATATATAGTAAATAATAATGTTATATTAATATAAAATTTCATTACTGTGATAGTTACATACCCTGGGATATTCTTGGGTAAAATGTCACAATATCTGCAACTTACTTTCAAATGGCCCAAAACAGAATAGATATGTTGAAGAAGAAAATAAAATGAGAAATACCATAGCAGACGACGAGAAGTATTTTGAATCTATAGCAGTAAATACGGTATGCTCCTGGCAGAACAGAAAACAGACAAAAGGTACAGAATAAAGAGCACTCCAAAAAAGATCCTCACTCATATAGATGTAATCTAGATGTATGGCAAATACAGCACTAGCAATCCGTGTGGAGAGGGCGCTTTTCTTTAAAAAAAAAAAGATTCTACAATAGTTGTTACTCACATGGAGGAGGAGGGATGGAACTCTCACATAATGCGAAGTCAATTCCAAAGAAACTGATGTGAAAATGTGTGGGGGAAATGTAAAATAAAGCAAAACTATAAAACCTATATAAAAAGAATAGGTCACATTCTTTATAGGTGACCATTGGAATCAAAAAGGATTTCTTTTTTTTTTTTTTTTTTGAGACGGAGTCTCGCTCTGTCGCCCAGGCTGGAGTGCAGCGCAATCTCGGCTCACTGCAAGCTCCGCCTCCTGGGTTCACGCCATTCTCCTGCCTCAGCCTCTCCGAGTAGCTGGGACTACAGGCGCCCGCCACCACGCCCGGCTAATTTCTTGTATTTTTTTAGTAGAGTCGGGGTTTCACCGTGTTAGCCAGGATGGTCTCGATCTCCTGACCTCGTGATCCGCCCGCCTCGGCCTCCCAAAGTGCTGGGATTACAAGCGTGAGCCACCGCGCCCGGCCCAAAAAGGATTTTTTTTTTTTTTTTTTTTTGAAACGGAGTCTTGCTTTGTCACCCAGGCTGGAGTGCAGTGGCGCGATCTTGGCTCACTGCAAGCTCCGCCTCCTGGGTTCACGCCATTCTCCTGCCTCAGCCTCTCCAAGTAGCTGGGACTACAGGCGCCCGCCACCACGCCTGGCTAATTTTTTGTATTTTTAGTAGAGATGGGGTTTCACCGTGGTCTTCATCTCCTGACCTCGTGATCCACCCGCCTCGGCCTCCCAAAGTGCTAGGATTACAAGCGTGAGCCACCGCGCCCGGCCTCCAAAAAGGATTTCTTAATGCAAGAAGTTCAAACAATAAAGGAAATATGGATAAGTTTAAGAACATTATAATCATGACCTCTCATTCGTCAAAAGACTCTTATAGAAGAAAGTGAACAGGCAAGTTATGAAAAGGTGAAGATTAATTCAATATATAAAGAAATACTAAAAATAAAAGAGAAAAAAACCCAACGGAAAATGGCCCAAAGATTTGAACAGAAACTTGAAAGGGTAATAACTAAAAAGATACTCAACTTCATTAGTGATCAATTAATACAAAATAAAGCACTATCAATTACCATTGTAAATTTACCAGGCTAAAAATAATTTACATCTGGTTATCAAGAGTTGAAACGACATGCAGCAACAGGGATTCTTTTTTGGCACTATCTCAGCTCACGCAACCTCCACCTCCCAGGTTCAAGCAATTCTCCTGCCTCAGCCTCCTGAGTAGCTGGGATTACAGGTGTGTGCCACCATGCCCAGCTAAATTTTTTTGTACTTTTAGTAGAGATGGGGTTCCACTGTATTGGCCAGGCTGGTCTCGAACTCCTGATCTTGTGAGCAGCCCACCTTGGCCTCACAAAGTGCTGGGATTATGGCCATGAGCCACCACGCCCAGCCGCAACTGGGATTCTTCTACACTGCTGCTAGTAGTAGTTAAAATCACCTCACAAAATAATTTGGCATTTATCTATTGAGATGCATATCTATGACCCTTCAATTCCACTCAATCCAGGAAACATGGATAAGAATATACCTATCACTGTTCAATAACTATAAACACACACACACACACACACATACATACCATCAACAGTAGAATGAATCCATAAATGGTGATGTATTCATACAATGGAATACTACACAAATAAAAATGAATGGAATACAGTTATGTGCAAGAGCAAGGATAAATCTCAATAACATAATGTTAAGCAAAACTTAAAAGCATATTGAAGAAAATTAAAAGCTCAGTTTGGTTCCTTTCATATAAGTTTCAAAAACATGGAAAACTTTATAATTTATGTAAGAAGGAAGGGAAAGGTACAGAATTAGTAAAGACAAGTAAAAAGCCCTCATAATTTCTAACAACGTAAGTACACTGTAATCACTGTTTGTTAGGCTATTCACATATTTTTTAAATACTGTTCTGTCAACTTAATAAAAAAACAGAGAGAAAAAAGGACTTGTGTTTCTAATAAACAATTCAAGTCAGAGAGAGTAGGTTATGTTTCTCATGTTGAGATTCTTAACCAGAATATTTGTACTATTCCAGAGCACTACATTTCTGCATTTTTCTTCTCAATTTTTCCCTAGCAGAGCCTCAAATCCCCCTACCCACCTTCCCAAAAAAGGAAGATTTAAATCCAAGCTGTCACATATGCTTTTATAAGATCAGGTTAGAATTTGATTTAAATTACTAAAAGAATAAGACTTGGCCAGGCGCGGTGGCTCACGCCTGTAGCCCTAGCACTTTGGGAGGCCGAGGCAGGCAGATCATCTTAAGTCAGGAGTTTGAGACAAGCCTGGCCAACATCACGAAACCCCGTCTCTACTAAAAATACAAAAGTTAGCCAGTTGTGGTGGCGCATACCTGTACCTGGCTACTCTAGAGGTGGAGGAGCAAGAATTGCTTGAACCCAGGAGTCGGAGGTTGCAGTGAGCCGAGATCATGCCACTGCATTCCATCCTGGGCAACAGAGCGAGACTCTGTCTCACAAACAAAAAAAAAAAAAAAAAGAAGAAGAAGAAGAAGACAGTAAAATGCGTGACCCTGAGTGAGACACTTAGATTTGACACTCATCTGGAAGGTTTGACTGGACCTGGAGACAAACAGGGCTGGGTAAATGTAAGATGCCACATTGTTTAGGATTGTTGGTTATAAAGATGCTCATGACACCTTCAGAACTATAGTATATTTAAGATGAGTGTCTTGGCATTCCAATGAGAATCCCAATGGAGTGCTGACTTTTTAAAAGGTGTTATCATCTAGAAGACTTGTATTCTTTCTTATCTTCTATCTTTTTTTTTTTTTTTTTTGAGACAGAGTCTCGCTCTGTCGCCCAGGCTGGAGTGCAGTGGCACAATCTTGGCTCACTGCAAGCTCTGCCTCCCGGGTTCATGTCATTCTCTTGCCTTAGCCTCTCTGGTAGCTGGGACTACAGACGACTGCCACCATGCCCGGCTAATTTTTTGTATTTTTTTTAGTAGAGACGGGGTTTCCGTGTCAGCCACGATGGTCTCGATCTCCTGACCTCGTAATCTGCCTGCCTTGGCCTCCCAAAGTGCTGGGATTACAGGGGTGAGCCACTGCACCTGGCCCCCTTATCTTGTATCTTGTCCGTGTTATTTTTCACTTACAATCATCTCTCTTCCTGAAGATTACAGTCATCCTTAACCATCCTTTTTATGGATAATTTCTGCACCCAAGATTGCCAAATTCATTTCTTTTATCCTTTTAAAATCTTCTGAAGTCTCGGCTTTTCCAACCTTCTACCCAAGTAATACAAAAACAGCTAGTTTTCACCCATTGACTCTCCTCTAATAAATATGTCACAGTCTTTTTTCATAGTCCCTGGCACAGTATTCAAAACATTTTAATACAATCATTCTAATGCAATAAAAATGATTTAATTTATATATTTTTTCAGGTCTGAAATTTCCAGTCTCTGTAATGCATAATGATTTTATCAAAGTCTTCACAATTTCCTGTAACCCTGAAGATGAGATTAAACAATGTGGATTCAAAGGTAAGTGTTGCTTGTTGATTAATATGATACCTTAACCTATCATTTTCTACTTGAAGACTGACCATCCTGAGGACAGTAAATAACCACATTTATTTCTCATGATACCTTGAAATCCCAGACACTCAATAAATTTCACTGAATGAATGATCAACTGTAAAATCTTCATGTTAGGTACATTTTGCTTTTGCTGACAAGCACTCCTTTTTCCTTCTGGTAAGGATATCCTAGTGATGAAGGGAAACCATTCCTTCCACACTTCTGTGCCCGTGGTTTGAATTCTGGCTGCCTCAAAGCTCCCATCCCACTCCCGATATAGGCATGTGGTTGCTTATCTGCGTTTCAGCCTTTATTCGGAATGGACACATGGCACAGCCAGGCCAATAAGACTCAAATCCAAAGCATCAGGTAGAAATGTTGAGAAGGAGGAGCACTTCTACACTGAGAATACTGACTCTATGGATACCACCAATCTGGAGCTGCCAGAGGCTACCACATAGACAGAGCCAGCTGAGAATAGAGCCAGCACATAATAAAGAAGAACCAAAACACAAGGAGGGAATCACAGCCAAAGTTCTGCTCACATTTGTTGAGCCCTAGACCTAGCAATGACAGATAATGATCTACATTTGGATTTTTCAGTAAGATGAATTAATATATTCTTTTTTAAAGCTAGTGTGAGTTGTGTTGACTGATGTCATTAAACTTTTGACCTGTGATTTAGTCTTAAAAAATAAAAACAGTTTTATAAAAGTTTTAGAAGTTAACTTACACTAATTTACATAAACCCCTGATTAAGGATTTCATAAACCCCCTGACAAGCAGCAGTTAAATAGCCTGGCCTCACTGAACCAATAACTGGGAGTCCAAGCCAAAATGAAAGGCCTGGTGTTGGGTGATAAGGACAGGGTTGTGTGCATACAGGGAGAAGTGCTTAGAAGTAGTGCCTGGAGGAAAATAAATCAGGAAATGACAGTGAGTGGAATAAGTTTTGTAGTAGAAGATGAGAAAATTAGTCTAAGGTAGGGAAAATGGGAAGCAAAGAGAGTACATAATACAATTTCTTTTAAAGGGCTTTGCATGTGGTTGATATGATATGGCCTTTTGCTCCTTCTCTAGATTTATCTCCTACCACTGCTCCTCTTGTGCTTCCTAATTCAAGCTGCTTCCAACCACTAGTGGTTGCCTAGATAGGCCTTGTGGATTCTTTCCTCAGTGCCTTTGCATATACTCTGTCCTGTGCCAGGGATGCCCTTCCCATCCCTCACTCAGCCTTCAAGAGTCAGCCTCAGCCTCCCTTTGAGAAGCCTCGAGGGTCCCCCTTTCTGCCTTGTGATCCACCTCCATGGGAAGACCTGGATCTCTGGACCTCTGGAGAAAACATCTTCCTTGTTTTCTTATTTTTCACTCATCTGTAACTCAGCAAGGAGACCTTGCCTATTTCACTTTAACATTCCCAGTGCCCAGTACAATGTATAGCCCATAATACATACTTCAAAAATATGAATTGATAAAATAAATTGAATTTCATGAAGAAAGATTTAAGATGACCAATAACAAAATAGTAGGTTCTGTATGTTCATCAACCCCAGACAAAAGATTGAAGCAAAGTATCATCCTACTAAAAGATCAAATAAATATATTGAGCATTTACTATGGAGTAGCACTAGAAAGAAAACTTCTCTACATTCTCATCCAACCCACGGTCCAACCTTAAATGTAAAGCAGATCCTCCTCCAGCTCCCTGTTGCCCTCCACCCCACTTAGAGTCATCTTTCTGCCAGAAAAGGCCTTTCCTGTGAGTCTAATTCATCTTACAAATGCAGCATGAGCTCAGCTATCAGAACGCTTCTGTGTTTTGTCAGCCCCGTATTTTGCTCTGTATTTAAGCAAACACAGAATAATGACCAAATATCTGTGTGTAATTGTCATTTTATTCTAAAGCACTACTTGTAGCTGAGTTTTATTGAAGGGTTTCAGTGATTATGATCTGACCTAAGACAAAGACAATTCCCCTAGGTTCTCAAATAGGTTTTCCTAAACAAAATAGGTTTTCTAGTAGGTTTTCCTAAATAAAAAGGCAAATTTTATTTTAGACTAAATACTGCTTAGGGCAGATTCTTTACAAATCTTCTAGGGGAACTAAGGAGTTTATTTAAAGTATTTTAAGCACTAATAATGTAGTAGAAGAATTAAAGTTAGAGTGGTTTCAATGTATAAAACAGCAATGAATGGAGATAAGTTAGCAAAAGACAGACTTTAGCTTAAAGTAAGGTAGAACTGTCCTACAATTAAAGATTTCTAGCAACGGAAGGGGCTGAATTCCAAAGCAGAATATTTATCAAGAGTCGCAAAAAGAAATATTCCCATAAATTGTATGTCTTCAAGATGTTACTTCATTAATGATCATGGCATTTCGAAATATGTAACAAAGCCATAGGTCTCCTTTTTGTAGATGAAGAAATCGACAGGCTTAAATGATTTGCCCAGGGTCACATATTGATTGATGCAAGTCTGATGTTCTCTTTGTAATATTTCTTTATTGTCTTAGGAAATAATAAGCTTCCTGCAATTGCAGGTGATGTTACTTATTGCGATTCAACCCTTGATCTTCTAAGTAAAACTCAAGTTTTTTATTATCTGAGAGTTGGCCTTCTTGGAACCTTTTAATAGATAAGGCTTTTATAGTTCTGCAAATTCTTAGCATGGCACTTTAATTAGTTTTAACCAATTTTGCATTGAAAAAGTTAGATGATAATGATTAGCCTGCAAATTGGTAGATCATCTGTAACAAGTGTTAAAACATTAAATGTCAATATGTTATTACTAATACAGTGGCAGCCAGGGAAATAAATGTCAAAGTTTTCATTTTTTTTTTTTGAGAGTTTCAGTAGTATCAACCAATGGTATCTGCAGTTAATACCTCAATCTTTTTCTTAAGAAAAAAGTACTAGCATTGAACCACAGAACAAAATGAGACACATACTTCTCTCAGCTCCCTGAAGTTAACAGGGCACTCTTTCTTCCATAGAAGGGTCACAATTCCAAATTAAGGTAGCATTACAAATCTATGGAGATGGGGAAACTAAGATCCTTAAAGAGGAAAAAGGAGGAAAATAAATAGTCAATTTAAAGAATAAAATTACAAATAATCAGCCAGGTGTGGTGGCTCACGCCTGTAATCCCAGCACTTTGGGAGGCCGAGGCGGGCGGATCATGAGGTCAGGAGACAGAGACCATCCTGGCTAACACAGTGAAACCCCATCTCTACTAAAAATACAAAAAAAAATTAGCCGGGTGTGGTGGCGGACGCCTGTGGTCCCAGCTACTCGTGAGGCTGAGGCAGGAGAACGGCGTGAACCCGGCAGGTGGAGCCTGCAGTCAGCTACTCCACTCCAGCCTGGGCGACAGAGCAAGACTCCATCTTAAAAACAAAACAAAAAAAAACCCAAAAAACAAATAATCAATAAATAATAAATTGTCTTTTCTTCCTTAGTAATAAAAGAAATAGAAAATGAAATTACAGTAAAATACAATGATTTTTACATATCAAGCTGAAAGGTTTTAACAACATACAAACACTCCACGCTGGTGACGATGCAATGAAACTAGAGCTCCGTGGTAGGTGGCCTCTCAGATTGTCCCTAGTGATTCCTGCCTCCTTGAATTCATGCCTTGTGTAATCCTCACCCTCATGAGTAAGCTGGCCTTAGTAACTTGCTACTAACAAACAAAATAGAGCAAAAGTGGGAGATGTCATTTCCAAAGTTACCTACAAAAAAAACAAAAAAAAAAAAACCATGACTTTCATGTTGCTTCCTCTCTCCTACTGTCTCCCCTGCTCCCTCTGAGAGAAGCAGCTGCCATGTTCTGAGCTGGCCTATGGAGAAACTCCGGCCAAGAACCAGCAAGGCCCTGAGGTATGCCAACAGTGACCTGAATGAGCTCAGAAGCAAATCCTGCCTCAGTGGAGCCTTGAGATAATTCACCACTGGCAGACACCTTGATTGCAGTCCTATGAGAGACGCTGAACCAGAGGAATTGAGTTAAGCCATGGCCAGATACCTGACCCATTAATAAATGCTTATTATTTTAAGCTCAATTTGGGGGTAATTTTTTTTACACAGCAAAAGACAACCAAAGACAACTAATACATATTGTTAGTATGTATTCTAGATTCTAGAAAGTTAGTGTGACAATATGCATCAAGAGGCTTTTAGAAAATTAATTATTTTTACCCAATAATTCCACATCTAAGATTCTTTTATAAAGAAATAAAGCAGAATGCAATGAAAGATTATTTGCAAAAACCCCAAAATTATCTTGATAATAAATCTTAAAACCATTGCTTATAATGGTTAAAACTTGGAAATAAACGAACTTGGAAATAAACCAATGTCTCAAAATCTGGGACTACATAAAAATACCAACAAGATTTTTTAAAGGAGACAATTCTGAAAAAGAAGAGCAATGAGGGATCACTAGTCCTACCAGATGACAAAGCATATTTAAAAGTTACAATAACTGAAACAGGAGGTATTGGCACATGAATAGATGAATAAATGGGTCAGGGCACTCCAAAGATAGATACAAACATATACAGAAATTTGAGATGATAAATATGATACTCAAAACAAGGAAGATGGATTTTTTAATATATACGTATACTATAGTCAAACTAAGTTGCCATTTGAGAAAAAAAAAATTTTAACCAATGCTTCCAATTTTAGCCAAAGTAAAGTTAAAACAAAGAATTAAAAATAGAAGACAAATGAAAGTTTTTCTGTATAATTTTGGAAGGAAGAAGGTATTTCCACAGAAAACAAAATCTAAAATCCACACAAGAAAATGCTGATAAATTTGATGACACAAAAACTTTAAGAATACCTGCATGGCAGGCCAGGTGAGGTTGGGGGAGAACATCATTAATATTAAAAACACTCATTACAAAATGGAAAGGAAAAAACAATTTGCAAGCACATTAGAGTCAAAGGGCTATGTTCTTTACTCTTTAAAAGGTGCCTAAAAATAAATGTTAAAAATATGACAGAAAATATAGAAAAATGGCTAAGTGATTGAAGAGTGAATACAGAGAAAATGAAAAGTTTTTAAACATAGGAAGATATGTTCAAACTCTTTCATAATGAGAAATGCAAATTAAATGATATAACAAGTATCACCTATTGGAATGACAAGGTCCAAAGTGTTTGATAGTATGAGTGTGTGGGAAAGGACACACTTTGAAACTTTGCTGATGGAAGTATTCATTGGTACAACCTCTCTGGAGAACAATCTATCAAACTTACAAATGCACATTCTCTGACTCTGCATTCTGCTTCTATAACTTTATCCTACAAATGAACTCACAAGAGGATAAAATTATATCATTCAGGGATATTCAGTGCCCCATTTTAAATAACAAAACACTTAAAACAACTTAAGTAGGCATCAGTTGAACACTAAACACCTTCAGGGACTACAATACAACAGAACACTGCACAGCCTCTAAAAAGTACATAGCTCTGCATGTACTGATATAGAGTGACTACATGATATATTGGTAAATTAAAATAAATGTAGAATTGTGTGAAAATGCTATCACTGTGTCCAACAAAGAGAATATATATACTATGCACATACCAGCATATAATTTATCAGTGATTGCAAAGAAATATTAATAATGGTTATATCTGGATGGAGAAATTACTAATGGTTTTTATTTTCTTCCTAAATCTTTTTTCAATTTCTACATTTTCAAAAATAACCATATGTAACATTCACAGTGAAAGAAAAAGACTTTAAAATACCCATATACATATTAAAAAATATTCGTGCTAAACATGTTCAATTGTGATTCGGGACAGGGAGTCCCTGTTTGTTTGTGAGAAGGAGTCTTGCTCTGTCGCCCAGGCTGGAGTGCAGTGGTGCGACCTGGGCTCACTGCAAGCTCCGCCTCCTGGGTTCACACCATTCTCCTGCCTCAGCCTCCCAGGTAGCTGGGACTACAGGTGCCCCCCACCACACCTAGCTAATTTTTGTATTTTTAGTAGAGACGGGGTTTCACTGTCTAAGCCAGGATGGACTCCATCTCCTGACCTCGTGATCCGCCCGCCTCGGCCTCCCAAAGTGCTAGTATTACAGGCATGAGCCACCTCACCCGGCCCCCTGCTTTTTCAAGGTTCTCATGGCTGAGCATTTTCTTCATGTCATCATAAAAAATGAACAATATATTGACTTTCACAAAAGTCATAGAAAATTGATAAGGACAGAGAAATGGAAGAAAAGGTATAATCAATCTTCCAGGTGTAACAGTTTGCTTTTCTGTTAAAGTGTCTTTTCCAAAAGCAATTACTAAGGATGGAGTGAAACTTGCACCAAAAGAAAAACAAACAAGTCAACATAAACCTTCCTACGCTTTCGTAAGTTAAAATACGTTACAGTGGGCAGGTAATTTTCTCTCCCTTTGGAAACAGAGTGCATGACAGGAACTGTGTATTTTGTGGTTTATGATTTGAGGAAAGTCCATGCTAAAAGCAAAAACATTTACTCATTAATTTCAATCTGCCAACAATGCAAAAAAAAAAATCTATTGGTCAATGTAGAAAATGAAATGGCATACTATTCCTCAGATTTATAAAGGTATTGAAATACATGTATTTATAGAAACACCTCTCAATTTGGCATCATGCATTGATAGACTGATCTTTCTCTGTAGGATCCTTTTTTCTTTTTTTTTTTGAGATGGAGTTTTGCTCTTGTTGCCTAGGCTAGAGTGCAATGGCACGATCTCGGCTCACAGCAACCTCCACCTCCGGGGTTCAAGTGATTCTCCTGCCTCAGCCTCCTGAGTAGCCGGGATTACAGGCACCTGCCACCATGCCCAGCTAATTTTTTGTATTTTTAGTAGAGATGGGGTTTCAGTATGCTGACCAAGCTGGTCTTGAACTCCTGACCTCAGGTGATCCACCTGCCTCAGCCTCCAGAAGTGCTGGTGTGTCCGGAATTGGTTCCTTCCAGTGGGTTCTTGATCTCGCTGATTCAAGAATGAAGCTGCAGACCCTCGCAGTGAGTGTTACAGTTCTTAAAAGTAGTGTGTCCGGAGTTTGTTCCTTCAGATGTTCAGATGTGTCCAGTTTCCTCCTTCCAGTGGGTTTGTGGTCTTGCTGACTTCAGGAGTGAAGCTGCAGACCTTCACAGTGAGTGTTCTAGCTCTTAAAGTTAATGCAGACCCAAACAGTGAGCAGCAGCAAGATTTATTGTGAAGAGCAAAACAACAAACCTTTCACAGCCTAGAAGGGGACCCTAGTGAGTTACCACTGCTGGCTTGGGTGGCCAGCTTTTAGTCCCTTATTTGGCCCCGCCCACATCCTGCTGATTGATCCATTTTACAGAGTGCTGATTGGTCCATTTTACAGAGTGCCGATTGGTCCATTTTACAGAGTGCTAATTGGTCCGTTTTTACAGAGTGCTGATTGGTGTGTTTACAAACCTTTAGCTAGACACAGAGCACTGATTGGTGCGTTTTTACTGAGTGCTGATTGGTGTGTTTACAAACCTTTAGCTAGACACAGAGCATTGATTGGTGCATTTACAATCCTTTAGCTAGACAGAAAAGTTCTCCAAGTCCCCATCCGACCCAGAAGCCCAGCGGCTTCACCTCTCACTGGGATTAGAGGCATGAGCCACCACGCGGCCCCAGGATCCTACCTTAAGGTTAGTGTAGGAGGGGGGTTCAGGAAAGTAGGTGCCACAGGAAGGAAGGTCTGTGTTTTGTAGTAGTGATAGGATTGATCGATTTTACTGATGCATGGGGAGAAGAGAGAGAACGTCAGGAGAACCCGGGTGTAAAATGCACACGATTTGGCACAGCAAAGGAGGGATACTAGATAAACTGAAATGAATTGAAGGGCTGTGGGCAGGGATTACCCCAAATCATGTTTGGGACTCTGGGAAATGATTGCTTCCCAGAATAATCCCAACCCATCTGCACATACACTGGTGGGAAAGGGAGTGCTCAGCTTTTTTTTAAGCAGGTAGAAGGCCAGAGCCCAGCTTCTTCTGAGTTAGGAGAGGATTCCAATGTCATACCCCAAATTTCCAAAGTAGAGTCTAGCAGTCCGTATTTTTGGAAAGCTTCCTATCTGATTCTGAGTTATGAGGACTGTCATCCACTATTTAAGAATGGCTTCTCAGCCAGGCACAGTGGCTCACGCCTGTAATCCTAGCACTCTGGGAGGCTGAGGCGGACAGATTACCTGAGGTCGGGAGTTCAAGACCAGCCTGGCCAACATGGTGAAACCCCGTCTCTACTAAAAATACAAAAAACTAGCTGGGTGCTACAGAGTGAGACTTTGTCTCAAAAAAAAACAACAAAAAAAGATTTCTCTACCATATCTTAATCGGAATGACTCTTGTATTGTGCACTTCATTCTTTTCTTAGTCTTTGAGGGTGTTATGTTTCAGATCAATGCATTGCTCTAATAGTCTAAAACATGAAGAACCATCTGAAATTTTTCACTGGCCAATATTGTATAAATAGTTGCTAAAGAATTAAGTCATCATTATCAAAAGACAAATTTCAGTAATATGTCACTCGATTAAACCTAAACAAAAGGTAGGATGCATAAGCAATCAATATTTGTGCTCCTTTTTTTCTATCAACTACAGTTTTCAAGTAGGAAAATCAGTATGTAATTTTATTCTGAGTCACCAAGGAAGTAGAATAACAAATTATCATAAATGAAAGGGAACCTAAAAGTCATTTAGTTGAACATCCCTTCTAATTCCTAAGTCTTTACTACAGCTCCACTCACAGGTGATATTCTGGCCTAGTACATTCCAGAAAACAGGAATTTATTAGTTAATGCAGAAAGTAGAAAATATAAGCCTGCAGATGAAAAACAAAATTATAAACACTTACATAGAAGCAATTTCAGTCACCCAGAAAATTACAAGGCTGAAGATTCGCTCATGTTTTCCTGATGTTAATTTGACATGTGATTTTACGGTTTGCCTACACACAAGGGTAGCATCAAAGCACTAAGACTATTCACACAGAATGGGGCTTCCTTGAAATCTTGCCTTCACACTTAGGCAGAAATAGCATAATCACTATGAACTTCACAGGTTAGAAACAGTTCTAAAGTTGGCAGCTCTTAGATAAAAGCTCACATTCTTATTGCACTACATGTTTCTTGAAAAAGAGAGACAAATGGGCAAAAAGTGGGTCTGTGCTGGCCATTACAACAATTTAGTAGATTAAGCCAGATCCTTGCAGCAATAAAGGTGGCGATGGCCCTCCCTGATAACCTCAGTGTTTGGGCCAGGGTAAAGCAGGTGAACCTGTATTGGGAGAAATATCTTTAGTAGATATTAAATTTTATGCTTCCTAAACTACAAATATCTCGAGAGGCCAAGAGAAGAGTTCACCCAAGGTAGAGGCTGTTAGTTGTGCATCTCTGCCACTTACACAGTTTCTACGCAATCTAGTAAAGATGCACAAAGAAAAAATCAGTCCTAAAGCCACGTTTTTAGATGGACAGTCCTCGACTTGCAAATTTTCAACTTGATGGAGTAAAAGTGATATACTTTCAATATATTATTCAACATATTACATGAGATATTCAACACTTTGTTATAAAATAGGCTTTGTATTAAGTGATTTTGCCCAACTGTATAATGTAAGTGGTCTTGAACACACTTAAAGCAGGCTAGGCTAGGCTGTGAAGTTCAGTAGGTTACCTGTATTAAATGCATTTTCAAATTACGATCTTTTCAACTTAACAGTGGGTAATTCAGGACAGATTCCCATCTTAAGCAAGGAACATTTGTATAGTTCTTAGTTGTTTAAAGTTGACTGCATCCACATGGCCTTTCTCCTGTCTACAATAAGACAAGTCTTGTGTTGCGCAAATTACTTAGCCTCTCTCTCTCTCTTCAGGTTCCTCCCATGGAAATTATGATCTAAAAACACGACACAGTGTTTCTTCCCCATGGTAATTCTTTTTTTTTTTTTTTTTTTGAGATGGAGTCTCGCTCTGTCGCAGAGGCTGGAGTGCAATAGCGTGATCTCATCTCACTGCAAGCTCCACCTCCCAGCTTCACGCCATTCTCCTGCCTCAGCCTCCCAAGTAGCTGGGACTACAGGCACCCACCACCATACCACACTAATTTTTTGTATTTTTAGTAGAGATAGAGTTTCACCATGTTAGCCAGGATGGTCTCGATCTCCTGACCTTGTGATCTGCCTGCCTCGGCCTCCCAAAGTGCTGGGATTACAGGCATGAGCAACCGCACCTGGCCTTTTTTTTTTTTTTGGACACATAATCTTGCTCTGTTGCCCAGGCTGGAGTGCAGTGGCACAATCTTGGCTCACTGCAACCTCCACCTTCTGGATTCATGCAATTCTCCTGCCTCAACCTCTCGAGTAGCTGGGATTACAGGTGCTCACCACCACACCTGGCTAATTTTTATACTTTTAGTAGAGATGGGGTTTTGCTATGTTGGCCAGGCTGGTCTCAAGCTCCAAGCCTCAAGTGATCCACCGCCTTGGCCTCCCAAAGTGCTGGGATTACGTGAGCCACCACTCCAAGCCTTACAGCAGCCTTTTAAGTGTCACCTTCCCCGTGAGATTCCTGAAACCCTTTCAGCAGTACTCTATGGTTGCTTCATCCTCAGTGATGTGCTTTCCTCACTGGATGTTTTCTCTGGGTTTTCACCAAATAAACCAAAATCACTGGTAAAGAGCCAATAGGCCACAGAACAATGTTGCTGCCTGGCTGACGGATTGGCCCTCCAGCATCAGTAGTGCAGCAGGTGTTGCCTGGACCTGCATCAAATCCCATCTGGGCCAAGAATAAAGGTACTTAGCCTTTTTGTATCTCACCTTCAAGATCTACAAAACCTTCTTATATGGGGGTGCTGCCTGTTGAATAAAATAAATTTTTTTTGAAACCAAGTCTTGCTTTGCTGCCCAGGCTGGAATGCAGTGGTGCAATCTTGGCTCACTGCAACCTCTGCCTCCTGGGTTGAAGCGATTCCCCTGCCTCAGCCTCCCTAGTACCTGGGACTACAGGCGCACACCACCACGCCCAGCTAATTTTTGTATTTTTAGTAGTGACAGGGTTTCACCATGTTGGCCAAGATGGTCTCGATCTCTTGACCTCATGATCCACCTGCCTCGGCCTCCCAAAGTGCTGGGATTACAGGTGTGAGCCACCATCGCCAGCCCTGAATAAAAAAAATTAACATATTAGAACATAATAAGAACTCCATGAATGTTGCCCTACCCTCTACAACAATTTGACAATTTATGGAGATGAAGGGGGGTGTCCATCTTTAATATTGAAAGACTCTAAATATGGACAATTGATAAATAGGAATCATAAGAATAATTTCTTATGGAAAAGTAAAAGTGAAGGAAGACATAGGAAAATCTAAGAAGCATGCATGAATTAGCAGATCCAGATGACACACAAGGTAAAGTATTAATAAAACTGACAGATGCATCCACAGGGTCCTTTCTCATTCTGCCTCAAAGACTTCTGTGAAACTGAAATGATGGGTGGAGTGCTGAAGGGTTAAATCTTTATATCTTAATAAAGACCTGCGAGATAGAGTGATCAGTAACTTAATGAGATTTTCTGAATGTTTCTAACTTGAGAGATGTTGTAAATACCAGTAAGCAAAGGTAAAATAATGCAAGTGTATTTACATAAAATAAGCTTGGAAACACAGGTAAGAAGTATAAAATTCAATGTAAAAATGCTAACTCATTCAACTGAGACATTCACCATGCCCAAGGGACTGGAAGAAATAGGAAACTAATAATTATAAAAAGCACCAAGGGGCAAACAAGAAGAGCAGATTAGAAAGAAGTTTATATCACGAGCTAGGCCAGGGAGGAAAACAAATACCAGTGTTTGGGTACATATACAAAATTCTGTTATTCCTCTGAGCAAAGAAATAGTGTCAATCTACTGAGATTTCTCTGAGGATGACGCACCAGATTTGGGGCTTCAGAAGGTCACAAAGTCATGTCTGAAGTGAAGGGAGTGCGTGACAAGGAGTAGTAGTAAGAGGAATGCTATTTCTCAGAGAGAGAAACAAGGTTAGCTGAGTGGCTCATAAGAAATGGGAGGCACATAAAATTAGTCCATAAATATGTGCAAATGATGGGTAATAGGGGATTGCATTTGGTCTGAACAGAAATTAAGAAAGAGAAAGGATTTTGAAGAAAGAGAAGGGATTTTTAAGAAAGAGGAATAAAGTGCAATAACCTGGCAAACCCATGAAGAGTGAAGCTATGAATCTAAAGCTGCCCAGGGAGCAACAGCAAGTCCATGTCTCTAGGCCTTTAGCACCAGCTGGGATGAGATGCTAGACTGTGTCCTTCCCCCGGTGATACAGCCTGTTGGTGTAATAGACCAAACCACCATAGAGCTCTTTCTGAGGCAGAGTTTATGATAGGAAGAAGCATATGTCCTGCTCTCAGAGGAAACATCTCTCAAATAAGAATAAGGCTGAAATCCTGGTTCCCTGCGGTTATTATGTGTCCCAACACCCAGTTTCAGCAGCAACCCGGATCCCAAGGCAATTCAGCTTAATATGTGACACTTCCATTAACGAAGAGGACATGTGGCTTCAACACATTTCTTCTACTTAGAAAGTTTCTGACAAAGGTCAAGTGATGTAGGAGAGTTAGTGATGTGTTCCAGGACTCCAGAAAAAGGAAGAGTTACATTACTAAAAAATGAATTAACTGCTAACTATTATAATGTCAAAAGTGCCAGAATTATAAAAGTTATAGCTGAGAGTCTTGGGGTATAGGGAGAAAAGGGCAGGGATTGCATTACATTCGAGAAGTAAGAGGCAGGGTCTTTCTGTAGTCAGGCAGGACAGACTGGAGTAAAGGGAACTCAATAAATGAGTGCAAGAAGGAAGGAAAGTAGAAAAGCAAAGGGGAAAAAAGGAGGGAAGAATAAAGGACCTGTACTCTCATTCTGTGACATTTACTGGAAGCTCCCAAAGACAGCAGTGAGTAGAGCCAAGGGCCTCACTGGAATTCTGACCTAGAGGATCCAACGGTGCTTGAATTGTCTGCAGAAGAATAGATCATTGTAAGGACCTTACAGTTACCCCCAGTGGGAAAAGTGACCTCAAGGATTTCATAGTAAAATCATGCACTCTTTGTTAAATAACTATTCTCATTTCAAGAAACAGCTCTTGACTTGCTATTTAGCCCTGGGAGAGACTGGATGACTTATCATAGGAAATCAGGAGATATGGAAACTAGGTGTTATTTGATTTCAACAATTCATAAATACAGATGTGCCTAGGAGCACTCCATTTTCAAGTGGACATAGTATTTATGAAATCAGGCTTGAGAATGTCCTGAAGGCATAAGTCAGTGGTTCACACTCATGGTATATCCACTGCAGAAGCCTTATTCTTACAGGCTATGTTATGACCTCTCCATCTACAGACTTAAAGTTTGGCGAGAAGTTTGCTATGGCCAGTTGACCAACAGGACATTTTAAGCCTGACTTACAGATACTTCTATCTAACCTGCTGGCACAAGACGTAGACTGCTGCAGCGAGTGGACCTTTAGGCAGTTCTTCCTCCGGGCCACTTGCCGAGAAGCAGAGAAAACCTAAAATAAGAATTTATGTCAATTCACGGGCAGTGATTAATAGTTCCACTAGATTGTCAAGAACTTGAAAGGGTCTGGACACTGACTCAAGCCTGTAATCCCAGTACTTTGGGAGGTCAATGCAGGAGGATCACTTGAAGTCGGGAGTTCAAGACTAACCTGGGTGGCATAGCAAGACCCCATTTCTAAAATAATTTTTTTTAATTTTATAAAAACTAAAATTAGCCAGGCATGGTGGTGTGGGCCTGTAGTCCCAGCTACTTGGGAAACGGAGGCAGGAAGATTGCCTAAACCCAGGAGTTCAAGGCTACAGTGAGTTATTATCACACCACTGCACCCCAGCTTGGGCAAGAGCATGAAACCTTGTCTCTAAAACAGAGAGAAAGAGAATGAAAACTTGAAAGGATCAAGTTCCTTGGAGGATTTTGGAAAAAGATATTTGAGAAAGAGCTGTACGTACATGGATTTATCACAATGGACCCACCATGAAGTGATATTTTTTGTTCCATATGAATGATGACCCAAAAGCTCCCACTGGGAAGGAAGCTTTCTATAAACAGTTATTTGTTAGTCTCTTTCCCCTGCCAACCCATGCTTGCTAATCAGGTTCATGAACAGGATGACTGTGAAGATAGGAATGGAGGTTATGCAACAGCATAGACTTCCTCTCACCAAGGCTGACACTGTTGCATATCTGTGGGTCCTACTTGCTAGTAGCAGAGACCAACACTAAGTCCTATCTATGGTACTATATCACAGGGGAACAGCCAGATACCTGGCAGCTTTGATTTCCTTGTATTCATTCTATCATGGAGGGAGAAGGTATTTGTGGTTACTTTGCCCTCACTTATTTTGGATTCAGATTTACTACCCTTGATCACAATGTCTCTGGTAGCTTCTTTATCCCTGGACTTACTGAATGCTGTAGTCACCATCATTATATAATACATACATAGGCTGGGCACGGTGGCTCACGCCTGTAATCCCAGCACTTTGGGAGGCTGAGGCGGGTGGATCACGAGATCAGGAGATCGAGACCATCCTGGCTAACACGGTGAAACCCCATCTCTACTGAAAATACAAAAAAATTAGCCAGGGGTGGTGGCGGGCGCCTGTAGTCCCAGCTACTCAGGGGGATGAGGCAGGAGAATGGCGTGAACCCAGGAGGCGGAGCTTGCAGTGAGCCGAGATCGTGCCACTGCACTCCAGCCTGGGAGACAGAGCGAGACTTCCTTCTCAAAAAAAAAAAAAAAAGAACTATAAAATACATACATACTATTGCTTCTAATTGAGGAACTCACTATGCAGTGAAATAAACATGACAGTGGGCCAATGCCCATGAGATTTCTCATGGACACTGAGGAATTGAGTCAGGGTCTCACTCTGTTGTTCAGGCTGGAGTGCAGTGGTGAGATCATAGCTCACTGCAACCTGGAACATCCGGATTCAGGCAATCCTCCAGTTTTACTACGTACGCCACCCCACCCAGAAGCAGCTGACCTCACAAAACGGTAGGATGGCCTATTGAAGACTCAGTTTAGATACCAGTTTGTGAGATTGAGGTGCTCTCCAACAAGATACAAATATACTCTGAACCAGAAACCGATATGTGTGTGTGGTTGTTTTCTCCGCTAGTCAAAATACATGGATATATTCAAACCAAGAGGTAGAAGGCAGGAACACCTCTATTACTCTTAACAAGTCATCTCAAAATGTCTGCTTCCCATCTCGTCCACATGAGCTCAGATGACTCAGAGGGAATGTTCCTCAGGAACCCAACAATAGCAACATTGAATTGGAAGCTGCGGCATCTCATTTGGGGCTCGTCAGGAGGAAAGACAAAAAAAGAGTATTAGGGTGCTGAGTAGGATGAGTAATCCTGATTGTCAAGGTCAAGCAGTGTTATTGTTTCAGTATGGGGACAGTTTCCCTGAGGGACTTTATTATAGTTCCATATTCAGTGGTAACATTTACTAGAAGACAACAGCAACCCACACAGACAGGTTTTAGAATCCTCAGGGATAGAGACGGAAAATGCTGATAAAGGATGCTGACCAGCTGAGGTGCTGAAGAAAAAGTATCAACTATGGCCTTGGGGTTAGTTCTAGAAATAAGGAATACAGTTTTGCAGGCTTGCAGCCCCGATATTTATTTATGAGACTCTTTTCTCATATTTCCTCTTCCTTTCTCCTACTCTTTTATATATGGTGCTGTCATAGAAGTAAGCTTTAGAATTTAGTCCAGAATATTGAAGCATGATATGATGGAACCAGAGATGCTGGTTCTGGGGCTAGATATAGTAACTGTTGTGCCTTGACCACATACCCACCTGGATGAGGGGGGCTAACATTACTAGACAGGTACATTTTTTATTGTTTAATGTTAATAAGGGGAAAAGACGATACGTTAACATTGTACAGCCAAGTGGGCTACAGTGAACAACCATTATTCTTTGTGTTCTCCAACATCTGCACACTGTTACTGTGGCTGGAGATTCCCCAACTTTATAAGACTGACCTCACTGCTCACGAGTGAAACTGAAAATGCCAGACACTCACTTCCCAGATTCCCCCTCAGACTTTGGGAAGGTGGTTTGAAGAAGCAGGGATTGCAAAGAAGCTATTCTGGTGAGAGTAACAGCAGGCATGGAAGCTGCAATTGGCTTCCAGAGGCGGCAGCAGGTATGAGTCTATCAGTAGCACCCATCGTTCAACATTGGTATGGTAGTATTAGGTTGGTGCAAAAATAATTGCGGTTTTGGCCACTGCTTTCAATTGGCCATCGCTTTCAATGGCCAAAACTGCAATTACTTTTGCACCAACCTAATAACACTATCTTCACAGGCTGTGTTCTGATGCACGATGTGAGCACTGTGCTGGCCACAGAACCTCCAAGCCTGGATTTCCAGCCTTATCAGAGATTCTGTGAGTCACCACCATATTTCAGCAAATCCCCTTTCTGCTTCAATTAATAAGAGTTGGTTTCTTTTGCTTGTAACTGAAAACCATGACTGATGCTTACAGGTTCTGGAGGAAGTAAGATTTTATAATTCTCAAATCTTGTAAGGACTAAACTTTCAACATCTTCAGTCGGAACAACCTTTGTTCATTCTCTTCATTACTTCATTGATTTTGTTCATTCAGTCATTCAGTCATTTAGCTTTTCATTCATTCATTCATTCATTCAGCAAATACTTACTGAACCTTTACTCTGTGCCAATTGGCAAAAACAGACATGGTCCCTCCTCTCATGTACATGTAGTTTAGTAGGCAATAATCACACAAATAAATGTAACAGTACAACTGTGATAACTCTTCAGGAAAGAGCCATATTATAGGGAGAATTAAACATCATCGAATCCAGGGAAGACTTCTTTGAGCAAATGATGACTGAGCTGGAATATGAAAAAAGAGTGAAAATTAGCTATCTGACAGGGCAGGAGAGAAAGATGTTTCAGACAAAGGAAATAGTATGAGCAAAGGCTCTACGGCAAGTTGAGCAAAGTGTCTTTGAGGAACTGAAAGAAATTTACTATGGCTACAAATAAAAGAGCAGAGGGAAGCACGCTGTGAAGAAACAAGTTTGTGGAGTCAGTGGAGACCATAACATGGCAAGCTTTGTAGCCCGTATTAAGGATGTTTTCCTTTATCTAAAAGAAGTAATAAATCATGGTAGTATTTTAAGTGGTAGCTGAGGAGGTGGGAGAAATGTAACATGCTCTGGCTGCGTGTAAAATGTTTTGGAGAGGAGCAAGAGTAAATAAAGGGAGGCTGGTCAGGGGATCCCAGTAGCCCAAGCAAGAGGTGATGAAGCCTGGACTCAGAAGCAACAGTAAGTGGCAGATGAGAGGATGGATAGGAATGATATTTGGAAGTTAACATTATCAGGATTTGTGGTTAATCAAGTGTGGAAAGTGAAAGAGACAGAACGGATGCAGTCACCATTCACCAAAATAGGAAAACACCAGAAAAGGACCAAAAAGGAAGAGAACTGTCTTTGCAGAGAATCATGGCTATTTCTTCTAATGTACTACACTCCTCAGCCAATCACCTCAGATTAAACAGATTTTATTTTCAGTGATCAAAAGTAGAATCAGGCTCTGACCTCAAAAATATCTGCCCTCTGCTCACAGATGCCCAGTCTTTTTATAGTAATGAAAGGCCAAAGCCTGAGTCAGCACATTCCACAATTAGAGATAGTGTTGTATTTAGTTTCCTAGAGCTGACAATGTTGCCACAAACCAGGGAGATTAAAACAAGAGAAATGTATCCTTTCACAATTCTGAAGACCAGAAGTCCAAAATCAGAGTGTCAGTAGGGCCATGTCCCCTCCAAAAGCTCTCAGAGTGAATCTCTTTCGGCCTCTTCCAGCTTCTGGTGGCTCCTGGTGTTCCTTGGCTTCTGGTGGCATAACTCTAATCTGCCTCCTTCTTCACATGGCCTTCTTTCTGTATGTCTCTGTGTCTCCTCCTTTCTCATCTCTTATATGAACAGTCATTGAATTTAGGGCCCATCCTGAAGCCAGAGTGATCTCATCTTGAAATTCTTAATCTCATTACATCTCTAAAACCTTATTTTGAATTGAAGTCATATTCACAAGTACTAGGGGTTAGGATTTGCACTTATCTTTTGGGGACCACTATTCAACCCACTACAGATGTAAAATGTTAACAGGTTGCTTAGATACACGTAGATGAGTTTTAGCTGAAACAGCATTTCTCAGAGTGTGTAAGACAAACATTAGTTCCTCAAGATGCTCAAAAAAAAAATTGTTACCATGGTCAAAGTTTGGAAAACACTGAACACTCTATACCCTTCTTATGATTCCTAATTTACATACACACGTTAAAGTTTCTGAAAAGTCCTGCAGTAATGAAACCCATTCAAGTTGCTCAACCTAGAACTTTACGATCTTATTTGATGCATAACCTTTTCCTTTTGGTGACAAAGCACCTGCCCACTGACATCTGAAACACTGTCCGAGGGCCATACTCACAGATATGCTAAGATACCATCAGTTAGCAATCAGTGATACATAGTTTGGGGTTCTGGATTTTTCTCAGTTTTGGTGAGGAAGAAAAATGAAAGAAGGTCTTAAACATTGAAGGCTGGGGAGGGAATGACCACTGGATTCAGGAGGGAGTGAGTGCTGGGGTTGACTGGGCAGAATGTTAGCAAGTAACAGAAAGGTGTGATTGGTGGCTCAAAAGAAATTTTGCTCAAAGAATTTTTTGTTCACCTCACACTGTGAGGAGACAACACAAGCTGGGAAACAGGTTTTTGGTTGATTGCTTGGATTTTTATTTGTTGGGGTTTTATTTTTAAGTCAAGTAAAAGCACGTACAGGCAACTTTGTGATTTATAGTCGTTTTTGTTTTGTATTTTCTCAAGCATGATGATTTCCTTGTAAAAGGGCATGTTTCCCATGGTTTTATTAATCGAAGTGCCACTGTAACTACATTTCTGTCATCCTGAATTCCCCCTGTAGTTGCTGTGAAAAGCAGTCATCTTTTTCCCCTTAGTTTCTCCATTACTGAATAAATGTAACAGAGCAATGTCTTGGTCAATGAGAATCCTGATGCTTCATGAGCTATAAACCTATCCGTGAGCTATAAACCTATATATCCCTGCCTTGCAGCTGATGTGAGCAAGCAAGCCCAAGCTATCAGGAGATCTGGTCACTCCCCAAGCAGCCAAGATCAGGCTGGGGGCCAAGGTTCCAGAGAAAACGCAATTCTCTCATCCACCATGATTCCTTCCTTGGCCCCTTCATGTGGGGCTGTGGCTCCACCTCCTGTGCTGTGCATTGTCAGGGCAAAAAGGACACAGAAGATCTCTAAGCCTCTGGTATCATTTCTTCTTTTGCCACACCAAAGCTGGGGCTTAACTTCCTTTTTCTGGGCTTACTGTCAACTATCTGGGAAGAAAAATGTGTGTTCTTCACTCTTCATTTGCTAAGACCTTCTTTCTTCTCCTTAGTGGGCCAGCTGACTGAGCCGGCAGTCAACGGATGGAGGTACAGGCCCCTCCACTATTCTTTATGCACTCTGGATTTTAGCCAGCACTGCTGGGCATTAAGGTCTGTGTTGTGTCACGTGGGCGGATCCTTCATGAATGGTTTGGTGTTGTTCGCCCAGTCATAAATGAGTTCTTGCTCTTTTAGTTCCTGGGAAAACTCATTGCTAAAAAGAACCTGGCCCCTCCCTCCTCTCTCTCTCTTGCCTCCTTTCTTGACATGTGATCTGCACATGTCAAGAGTAGAAGTTTCCTGAGTCCCATGCCAGAGCGGATGCTGGCACCATGCTTCTTGCACAGCCTGCAGAACATGAGCCAAATCAACCTGTTTTCTTTATAAATTATCCAGCTTGGGGTATTTCTTTTTTTTTTTTTTTTTTTTTTTTTGAGTTGGAGTCTCGCTCTGTCGCCCAGGCTGGAGTGCAGTGGCGCAATCTCGGCTCACTGCAAGCTCCACCTCCCAGGTTCACGCTATTCTCCTGCCTCAGCCTCTCCAAGTAGCTGGGACTACAGGCGCCTGCCACCACGCCCGGCTAATTTTTTTTGTATTTTTAGTAAAGACGGGGTTTCACCGTGGTCTCGATCTCCTGACCTCGTGATCCGCCCGCCTCGGCCTCCCAAAGTGCTGGGATTATAAGCGTGAGCCACCGCGCCCAGCCCTGGGGTGTATTTCTTTATAGCAACATAAAAGGACTAAGACATGTGTGTCCCAGCAAGCTTAAATACACTATGTCAGGGTTTCCCAGTGTGGAGGTCTTGTACCATTGCAGAGACACAAGCTAACTGTATTTGATACAAGAATAAACATATTTTATGAGTTATAAATTCATCTTATGTGCATTGGGCTGCTGGGGCAGGGGGAGGGAACAACCAGCACACAAGTCTGTGATTCCATGAATGTGATTGTTTGGAATAGGCCTAAATTTTTAAAGTAAATTTAAAGTTTGTATTTAATGAAAAACATTAATAATAATACAGGTGGTACATCTCTGGGTTAGTTTTTGCCCGACTGAGATTCAGGAAGGACCACAGCGCCGTATCCTAGTGGCCACCACAGAATCTTAGCCTGAGAGGCACGTTAGTGGCAGCCCACAGAGCAGGACTCCCTTCTCCAACCTGCTTTGACAAATGGATTCTACCCTGAGTTCAATCTCTGTCAATGTAGGAGAAATGCTGGGGGAGAGACTTTTCCATCACAGACAAATCCTTATTGAAGAAGGATTGGCAATGCTTTTTTTTTAAGAAAAAAAATTAAAAATAAGCCACATTACCCTAAAGCAGGAGCCAAGGTTGACAAATATCAGGTCCTAGGGGAAAACAGCAAAATATTTCATTTCAGAAGTTGTAACCTCAGAGAGTAACAATAACAATCCAATGATTCAAATTCATAGAATGTTTGCTTCAGAACACTTTTGAGCAACTTAGAAAGAATATCCACAGTGCCCAATTGTCCATGAATAGAATAGCCCTTGCCTCTTCCTTTAACATCTCTACTTTGTTTTTTCCTGAATGTATCCCCCAACACACACACACACACACACACACCACACACACACACACTTTGCATATGTGCTATATGTGCTGTCGCTCAGGGGCTCTGAGGACAGCAGGAACAATGGGATCCTTCCTGTTTGTCCCCAACTGTCCCCACAGGCCCCAGGCTCTCCCCACCTGTAGATTTTTCCACCCTGCTGTCAGTGTGAGCCTCCTTTAAAACAAACAACACTTTCAGCTGATCATAAGGTCAAGAGATCGAGACCATCCTGGCCAACAAGGTGAAACCCCGTCTCTACTAAAAACACAAAAATTAGCTGGGCATGGTGGCGTGTCCCTGTAGTCCCAGCTACTCAGGAAGCTGAGGCAGCAGAATCGCTTGAACCCAGAAGGCGGAAGTTGCAGTGAGCTGAGATTGCGCCACTGCACTCCAGCCTGGCGACAGAGCGAGACTCCATCTCAAAAAAAAAAAAAAAAAAAAAAAAAAAAAGCATTACTCATGTATGCCCACAGGAAACTTTTGATGGATTTTTGTTACCCAAAGGGCAAAGTTATTTATCTATTCACTGAACATTTATTAAATGTGTAGCATTTGCCAGACAATGCTAAGCAGCCTCCTCACTGCTTAGACCTACTTGGTAAAGGGTAAGTATCAGTGTAGAAGCGACTTGGAGTTGAGTAGAACTTGATGCCTAAGGGGCTACTCGGCACTTGTTGAGAATATTCTTCTTGTTCTTACCTTCCCGGAAAATTTC
Organism: Nomascus leucogenys; assembly: GCF_006542625.1. Classification (NCBI taxonomy): domain Eukaryota; kingdom Metazoa; phylum Chordata; class Mammalia; order Primates; family Hylobatidae; genus Nomascus; species Nomascus leucogenys. The sequence continues at coordinate 53,040,347 of NC_044399.1, forward strand.
TATGCAACTTTCAAAAAACAATGTATCTGTCCTATGACACCTTTTTGAATTCGTCAGATTATGTGTTATCTTCCCCAACAATATATTAGCCACTCAAAAACAAGAACTTTGCATTCTCATCTATATATTCCAGTATCTAGAACATAGTGAGCATGAACTTATTTCCTGAATATGTAAAGTGCTAAAAGAATATAATGCAATCCAAAACTCAACAAATACTTTGGTAACTAAACATTGTGTGGGGTTAGTCCTTCCTGCTATATGATCACATCAATTTTGAAGTAATCATATTTGCCCAGGTAAAACAAAAAAAGGAGGCCAGGGGTTGAGCTCAGGATAGACATAAAAATGGGATCAAAAGAAAAGCCACGAGTTTAGAAAAAGCAAACACACTCAGTCAGAAGGGATGTGTTAAACACGTACACAAGGGAGTGTACAAAGAAGCACATCTTCCCTGAGGATGTAGCAGCTCAGTCATTTGGACATTCATTCAAACATTAAATGATGTTTTATGCAATGTTCACTAATTATAATTACTTCAATATTGTGTTCAATAGACTATTAGGAAACTTCTAATTCATTTGTTCCATTAAAAGAAAAACTTTAGACAAATTAAATTTATACAGTTTAATAGAGCAAAAAACAATTCATGAATCAGGCAGCCACCAGAACCAGAAGTTCAGAGCAACTACAGGGCTACCACATGGTCCAATAACATTAAGGGACAGAAAAAAGAAGGCGACCTATGGAAAACAAAAGCAAGGTACAGAAACAGCCAGGTTGGTTATAGCCAGGTGTTTGCCTTATTTGAACCTGGTGTGAACAGTTGGCTACCTGTAATTGGCTGAAACTTGGCTACTTGTTACAAAAGAGGTTACAGTCTGTTTGCACATCAAGTTATGTTACAGCCCACTATGTATGCAGAAACCATTAAGCCAAATTTAAAATACAAAAGGAGGTAGCTTTGAACCAAACTTCATATCTTATTAATTCATTTAATGTTTGATCATGTACCTTCTTTGAGTCTTGATCTAGATGCTGGAAATAGAGGTGACTCAGAGACAGACAAGGTCCCTACTATTAATACTTTGGAGTTCACATAATCTTATGAGTAGCTGTGAACAGATATCTAAACAAGGCTAGTATCTAAAACTAGAGAGAAGGTGTGGTGGAGTGGAGAAGGGAAGAAAGAAAAAGGGAAGGGAAATACTCGATAACCATGAAGACTATGTGCAGAATTGAAACAGAGAAAGTGAAAAGGAGCGACCAGTAGCTATTTTTCTTTTCTTTTCTTTTCTTTTTTTTTTTTGAGATGGAGTCTCACTCCGTCACCCAGGCTGGAGTGCAGTGGCGCGATCTCGGCTCACTGCAAGCTCCGCCTCCCGGGGTTCAGGCCATTCTCCTGCCTCAGCCTCTCCGAGTAGCTGGGACTACAGGCGCCCGCCACCATGCCTGGCTAATTTTTTTTGTATTTTTAGTAGAGATGGGGTTTCATCGTGGTCTTGATCTCCTGACCTCGTGATCCGCCCGCCTCGGCCTCCCAGAGTGCTGGGATTACAAGCGTGAGCCACCGCACCCGGCCGCCAGTAGCTATTTTTCATGGATCATCAAGGAGGGGCTCGCTAAGGTCTGAATGACAATAAGGAGCAGCCAAGGGTGATCCTGAGCATTCCATGGAATACCTAGCACAGGACTGTAATTCCTAAAATAAAAATAAAAAGCACAATTTAACAACAAAACATATACAAAGAGAAAAACATAAAGTTGCTTCAATATCTAATGACCAGCCAAGCTTGGTGGCTCAGGCCTGTAATCCCAGCACTTTGGAAGGCCAAGGCAGGCAGATCACCTGAGGTCAGGAGTTCAAGACCAGCCTGGCCAACATGGCGAAACCTGTCTGTACTAAAAATACAAAAATTAGCTGGGCATGGTGGTGCACGCCTATAATCCCAGCTACTCGGGAGGCTGAGGCAGGAGAATCCCTGGAACCCAAGAGGCAGAGGTTGCAGTGAGCCGAGATCACACAACTGCACTCCAGCCTGGGTGACAAAGTGAGACTCTATCTCAAAAAAGTATATATTTTATGACTATAATTTCAGACTTCATTTGAAATTCCAAATTAAAAATCTCATTGCTTAGTGATGTAAAAATTTTAATTGAAAAAAATTCTACAATGAGCATTGTAAAACAATGAAAAAAAGGGTAAAGAATCTTTTATGTTATTTAAAGTAACCTAGTCTGGCCAAAATATGCTACCTTGAAAGAAAACCATAACTTAAACCTTGAAATGTTTATTTCCCTACCATTCTCTCAATCTGCAAAAAATTGAAACTTCCTTTCGGACTGATTACCAGCAGGCTACTGAAATCCTGATCCAAGACTAAAGTGAACAATTACAAATCCTAGCGAAGTATGTAGAACCCCAGGCTTTCTTCATAGATGAGGACATCTGGTGAGCTTACATTGTCTCATCAATCATCACAACATCTATTAGACTACAAAAATCATGATAGATAAAGTTTCCAATTCCATAAACAGATAATCAGAAGCACTGAATAGCCAAGTTAATGGTTGACTTATAATCGCTGATTAAGGCACTGGCAAATCTTTGAAAAAAATCCAGGCACTGAGCCACAACCCTCTATTTCACCCTATATACCCAGAGCTTTGCTCTAAATACAAATAAGACTGCATTAGACGTAACTCCAGTGTGCTCCGCTCTTTGCTTTGTTCCAAGCAAGATGTTGTACAAATGGGATAGTGAGGGTTACAGAGAGTTGGGTCTATGTTGTTCTTTCACCATTCTGGACATTTTGGTGCAATAAAATCAATTAAATTGAAATGCCACAGGATCTCTGTAGCTCAGTTTCATATGTTTTTAACAACCTCCATTCATAGAAGTCATTTTCCTGCAAATGTAGGAAGACAAGATTGGGTTAACTTCAAAGGAACTTAAAGCAGTAAATGCAGAGTGCTGAATTTCTTATTACAAACAAGCTCTAAACCTAGACCATGAGTGATGGAGGACTTGGGAATACAAAGCTGGAAACTGGAGGGTGAGAAATTAAAAGCAAGATCAGTAACAACTTGGAAATTAGCTAAATTCAAGATGTTCAGAAACTTGGCTAAAAAGGCTGACAGTACAATCATGTATCCACAGAAACATGGGTCCCATAAGTCAAAAGAACATGAGTCAAAACCCTGTGGATTAGTCATGAGTTGAGGACCTCATGAAGTCTGGAGTGTCAGAAATGCAAACAGCACACCCTAGTACTAGCGACAAGGAGTCTTGGAAATGGAGTGACAGCTATCTCAAACAGTTTCATAAATATGTCCCATAGGAACAGTTGTCTCATTATTTATATTTTGTCTTAAAATAACTTGAGAATTTTTGCTAAAAGGTGACAAAATGAATGGACATTTACTTAGTTCCTCTGCCAGAAACTCACTGAAATGAATAACGATCACCAAAAACAAGGCCAGAGAACCATCACCCATGGTGAAACTAGAGAATAGTGAAAATGGCATAAAAGACACCATAATGAATATCTGTTCATGCCAAAATTCAGGCCAAGGTAAACAAAGATGCGTGGAAACCGACATCTGACTCCACACCCCACAGGAAGGATGTAAATTTCCCTTACAAAAAGCAAGAGCCCTAAAGTGCCCACACCAAAATTCTATGGATGTGAAAATGGGAGCAGGAGTTGTGAACAGTCAGTAGGAGGAGCTACAACGATCAACTCAACAAATATTTATTGAACAACTGTACATGCTAAGAGAAGTGGCTATAAGACAGGGAAATGAAATCATGCTTCTTTTTTTCTATCTTACTATCTATTCACTAAAAATCCTTGAGATGAGGAGAGACAATAAATGGAAGTCTGTACATTTGCTTGGCAAAATTAAATGAACTCTAATCAGCAAACAAAAGGTCTTGAAATGGAGTCCCAGGGTTCCCACTCACCCAGACTCCTGCCAGAGTGAACCACAGACCTAAAGTGGGAAATGGACAGCAGCTGAGGGGTGATGGGCTGCAGAACAGAGGATCCATCATATGTAATTACAAAGAATGTGAAGACATGACACCTAAAATAAGATTCCTTATTTTGTCCCTCTGTCCCTCAAACACATGAAGGACTAAACAGAGTTTGACTTTCCACCTTAGAGTCTGGTAGCACAATTTTAAAATTTGCGAATCTATCTGGAGAGGAATATATTCAATGGAAAGAAAATTCCACTATCCACTTCTTGAGTAAATAACAGGCCAGACAGAAGTGCCTGCATTCAGACAGACAGAATTAATAAGATGAAGTTTCAAACATGGCACCTATGCAGAGTTCATACCAAAACAAAAAGAAAAAAAAAGGAAGTGGTGGTGGAAGGGGAAAAAAAAAGACTCCACTAAATAGGAGATAAAGACTATACATTGGAAGAACAGTTATTCCAAGAACAGTGCCTCATAATACAGAACCCATTTATAGATTAGAACTTCTCAAAGTACTGGAAAAATCAGAGAGGACAAAAACTTTACAAAAATTGACATCAAAGAAGAGATTCAGATTCATGATGCACTTGGAATTGGTGGGTTCTTGGTCTCGCTGACTTCAAGAATGAAGCCATGGACCCTCGCAGTGAGTGTTACAGTTCTCAAAGATGGTGTGTCCGGAGTTTGTTCCTTCAGATGTTCAGATGTGTCCAGAGTTTCTTCCTTCTGGTGGGTTCATGGTCTCGCTGGCTTCAGGAGTGAAGCTGCAGACCTTCACGGTGAGTGTTACAGCTCTTAAAGGCAGCGTGTCTGGAGTTGTTCGTTCCTCCCATCTGGAGTTGTTTGTCCCTCCAGGTGGGTTCGTGGTCTTGCTGGCTTCAGGAGTGAAGCTGCAGACCTTCCTGGTGAGTGTTACAGCTCTTAAAGGCAGCACGGACCCAAAAAGTGAGCAGCAGCAAGATTTATTGCGAAGAGCGAAAGAACAAGGCTTCCACAGTGTGGAAAGGGACCTGCGGGTTGCCGCTGCTGGCTCCGGCAGCATGCTTTTATTCTCTTATCTGACCTCACCCACATCCTGCTGATTGGTCCATTTTACAGAGAACTGATTGGTCCATTTTGACAGGGTGCTGATGGGTGCATTTACAATCCCTGAGCTAGACACAGAGTGCTGATTGGTGCATTTACAATCCTCTAGCTAGACATAAAAGTTCTGCAAGTCCCCACTAGATTAGCTAGACACAGAGCACTGATTGGTGCGTTTACAAACCTTGAGCTAGACACAGAGAGCTGATTGGTGCATTTACAAATGTTGAGCTCGACACAAAGTGCTGATTGGTGCATTTACAATCCTCCAGCTAGACATAAAAGTTCTCCAAGTCCCCACCAGACTCAGGAGCCCAGCTGGCTTAGCCTAGTGGATCCTGTGCCAGGGCCGTAGGCAGAGCTGCCCACCAGTCCCACGCAGTGCGCCTGCACTCCTCAGCCCTTAGGTGGTCAATGGGACTGGGTGCCATGGAGCAGGGGGTGGTGCCCGTCGGGGAGGCTCGGACTGCGTGGGAGCCCATGGGGGTGGGGGGACTCGGGCATGGCGGGCTGCAGGTCCCGAGCCCTGCCCCGTGGGGAGGCGGCTAAGGCCCAGCGAGAATTCGAGCGCAGTATGGGCAGGCCAGCAATGCTGGGGGAGCTGGTGCATCCTCCACAGCTGCTGGCCTGGGTGCTAAGCCCCTCACTGCCCGGGGCTGGGTGGCACCGGCCAGCCACTCTGAGTGCAGGGCCCACAGAGCCCATGCCCACCCAGAACTCGCACTGGCCCGCAAGCGCCGGGCGTCCCTGGTTCCCGCCTGTGCCTCTCCTTCCACACCTCCCTGCAAGCAGAGGGAGTCGGCTCTGGCCTTGGCCAGCCCAGAGAGGGGCTCCCACAGTGCAGCAGCAGGCTGAAGGGCTCCTTGAGCACGGCCAGAGTGGACGCTGAGGCCGAGGAGGCACCGAGAGCAAGCAAGGGCTGCTAGCATGTTGTCACCTCTCAATGAGATCAACTAAGAGATAAAACAATAGAAGAAAATGAAAAGGAAAAAAAATAAGATTAATAAAAACATTACATTGTGAAAACCACAATGATAGCAGCAAGAAGTCAAAATTAGTAAAAACAGTCAGTGATATGAGGACTGGGTAGAGGAGAAACGGAATGCAAAAGGAAAAGTAAAATGTATAAAAGTGATTAGAGATAAAGATGACAGGCATGAAATAAAGATAATGGACATATAACACCTGAATTGCAGTCCTAGAGAAAAAAGTGGTGTCAGTGAAAAGGAAAAAAAATAGAGTGATAATAGAAAACTATTTTTCTGAAATAAAAGAAGATAGGAATGCAGATTGAAAGGGCTCACACTATGCAAGTAAAATTATTAGCAAACCATTGAAAGAGAAATATAGTCAAGCTATTGAATGTCAAAGAAGTCTATAAGTAATTAAACAGAAGAAACAGAATCTACAAAAAAGAAAAAATCAAGCTAAACTCATACTTTTCAGCAATATTAAATGCCAGAAGACAATGGAATAATGTCTACAGATTGAGGGAAAAAAATACATTATTAACATTGAGAATTGTAATGTTCAGCTCTTGTGGTCTATCCTGTAATCAATCTTTGTAAATATTCCATGAACTTTTTAAAAAATACAAAAAGTGCTCTCTAAAGGTACCATGGAACATTTTTGAATGAGTATATAATACATAGTAAAGGAAATCTTAATATAATTTTTAACAGAAATAGCACAAAACAAATTTTCTCATTATAATCAGTGTAATAAAATTAGAAATCCAAAACAGAGGTAGAAATTAAAAATGCAGATTCTTGCAAATTTTTGAGACAGATTCTTCTATACAACTTGTGGATCAAAGCATGAATCAAAGTGCAACAGCAGAGGAATTAGAAACCATAAGCATGAAGGCAACGCTTACCAAAACCTAAGGGGAAAACTAACACTGCAGGCAAAGAAAATCTATGGGCTGAAACACTTACATGTTACCAAACAAATATGAATAAAACAACTGGGACATTTGAGTTGGAAAATTTAAAAAGTGTACATAAAAACAGAATTTAAATCAATTTTAAATGAATGGATACACTCAATGATATGAATGAATTAAAAAATATATGTTGGACCGGACGCAGTGGCTCATCCCTGTTATCCCAGCACTTTGGGAGGCTAAGGTGGGTGGATTGACTGAGCTCAGGGGTTCGAGACCAGCCTGGGCAACATGGTGAAACCACGTCTCTACTAAAATACAAAAAATTAGCCGGGCATGGTAGCATACCCCTTAGGCCCAGCTACTCAGGAGGCTGAGGCACGAGAATTGCTTGAACCCGGGAGGTGGAGGTTGCAATGATACAAGATCCTGCCATTGCACTCCAACCTCAGTAACTGAGTGAGACTCTGTCTCAAAAAAAAAAAAAAAAAAATGTTGAGCAAAAGAAGCCAGACACCCCCACCCCCCGCCACCCACCCACATATTATAATGTAACATAATTCCACTTACTAGAAGCTTAAGAACAGTCCATTCTAATTTATGGCCACAGAAATCAGCAGAGGGATTATCTTTTAGGGTGGGGTTAAATGGTATTAATAGGAAAAAGGCACAAAGGGACTTCTGGAAGTAGTGAACAGCTCTATAACTTGACCTCGGTGGTGATTACAAGGGTAAACGTGAAGGTAAAAATTCATTAGGCTCCACACTTAAGCAGTGTGCGTGTTACGTTGGTAAATGATACTGCAACTTGAGGAAAAACTTTTAATTAAAAAAATAGTAATTAATGAATTGGAAAACAAAAAAGAAGTGATTGATAAATACAAGAGCTAGTCCTGTGGGAGGTGGGGATGAGATAAGGGGATAAATAAATAAACTAAATATACCACTATGCTACCAAAGATCTGTAAAAAGAGATAAAACACAAATACACAAATTTAAGAATGAGAAAGGTAAGTGATAACTGATACAAGGAAAACTAAGATAATTTTAAAGTGCATATATTTTCTTTCTAAAAATGTCAAAACCCTCAAAAAATTAGAAAAATAAAAAACTAAAACAAAAACACGAAAGAAATTCCAAACAAGAATTTGTGTGTATGTGTTTGAATAAATACATACACAAACAAGTCAAACACGCAAGAACCCAAATTTCCGCCATAAATTTCCAGAAGAAAAGAGGCAAAATGCTGATATGGTGCGGCATGGTGCAGTGGGACCTTTAGTCCACATCACAAGAGGTGCGAGGGAGTTCAGATGCAAGATAGGTTGAGAAGTTACACTAATAGCCCCAGTTCACAGAGAAGCGAACTGAGTGACTGAGAAGACGACATTCCCTGGAAAGACTTGAACAAACTAATTCTGAGGGGAAGAAGCCCTGGCCAACTTTCTCTAGGCTCCCAGTGAGGTGGGAGGAATGCAGCTACCATCTCCACAGGCCAGGTGAAACGCAGACAGGGAAGGTGTATTTATTACTTCCACCCAGACTTAATTATCCCCAGCAGGGAACAAGGACTCAGCAGGGTTGAAAACAGATGAGAAAATTAATGAAATGAGATCGTCTGAGAGAACAGTAAGCCAGGGGAGAGAAGGAACACTGCAAGGCCCCAGGCAAGTTCTCTTCACCCCTCACACCCCACCTAAGGCCAGATAACAAGTAGTACCTAAGGTTGCCAGAGTTCGCTAATAAAATCACAGGATGTCCAGTTGCATTTGGACACACGTATACTAAAAAAGGATTCACTGTTTTTCTGAAATTCAATTTTAAGTCACACGAATAGCCTCAATTCACAGAGAAGTGGACTGAGTGACTGCAAGACGGCAGTATCGTGACAGGGTATCTGTCTACCCTAATAAGACCAGAAACTGAGAGATGGCCTTATTGTTTCCCGTTTGTGATCAGAGAGAGTGGGAAAGGCTTTGGGGAAGAGAGGGGTGGGTGAAAATGTGGATACAGGGGGTCCTCCTCTCTTACAGAAACTCTAAGGTATCATTAGAAAATAATAATAAAATGAGATAAAATTTTAAAATGGATGGCCTAATAATAAAATAAAATAAAACTTAAAAACAGGATGGCCTTAGACCTCTCCACAGAAATATTCACTACCAGAAGATATTAACAATATATGCAAAGTTCTGAGGGAATGTGAAAATCAAGAACCTATCCAGGAAGAGGTTGATTAATTATAATGTTCTCAACATGAAAGAACTCAGGGAGTTCAGCACCCACAAGACTTTCTTGCAAATCCCCCTGAACAGTGCAAGCAAGGCGACTGAGATGAATAAAGAAGGCTTGTTAAAAGGATGACTGGTAAGTATTGAAAATATTAAATTATAGTAATACAGCTAAAGCAAACTGGAAATTATGAGTAAAGAATAGAAATTAAGCAAAATAAATATAACTTAAAACAACATAAAGCTAATAGAAAATGAGGTAAAAAGGAATTATTTAAATGTTATCAATCAATTCCAGCTATAAGTTGAGTAAAAAGTAAGTAAAAGTAAATGTAATAAATCAAACCTTCCTGTCATCATGCCATTGTTTTTCTTGAACAATATGGGGATCTTTTAGAAATTAATACTTTATAAAAACAAAACTTTACCTAAATTTCTAAATTGCCTACAGTTTCAGTTATTTATTTTCATTTTTGTAAAATTAATTTTGTTACTTTTTATTTAAAATAAATATAAATAAAATTTAAAAATAAAAATAGAATTTAGTTTGACTCCATGTTTGCAAAATTCATTCCATCTAATATTCTACTTGTTCAATCAACAAATATCATTACTTGAGCATTTACTATGTTCCAGGAATAGTTTTTTATACACACACACAGAAAAACAATACACACACATACAGAAAAACAATACATACACATCAAAAAATATCTGGTATGTCCATCTAATGTTAATGACAGTTATTTTTGAATGAATGATAGAATTTAGAATGTTTCTCTTTTATTTTTCTTTTTTTTTTTGAGACAGAGTCTCGCTCTGTCACCCAGGCTGGAGTGCAGTGGTGCAATCTCGGCTCACTGCAAGCTCTGCCTCCCGGGTTCATGCTATTCTCCTGCCTCAGCCTCCCGAGTAGCTAGGACTACAGGCTCCTGACACCACACCCTGCTAATTTTTTCTATTTTAGTAGAGATGGGGTTTCACCGTGTTAGCCAGGATGATCTTGATCTCCTGACCTGCCCGCCTCGGCCTCCCAAAGTGCTGGGATTACAGGCGTGAGCCACCACGCCCGGCCTTGTTTTCCTTTCTTTCTTTTTTTTTTTTTTTGAGACAGAGTCTCGCTCTGTTGCCCAGGCTGGCGTGCAGTGGCGCGATCTCGGCTCACTGCAAGCTCCGCCTCCCGGGTTCACGCCATTCTCCTGCCTCAGCCTCCTGAGTAGCTGGGACTACAGGCGCCCACCACCACGCCCGGCTAATTTTTTTTTTGTATTTTTTTTTTTTAGTAGAGATGGGGTTTCACCGTGGTCTCGATCTCCTGACCTCGTGATCCACCCACCTCGGCCTCCCAAAGTGCTGGGATTACAAGCGTGAGCCACCGCGCCCGGCCTTGTTTTTCTTTCAAACTTGAATTACTTATAAGAAATAATAATCATTTTTATAAAAACAATACATTATCAAAGAAAATGGAGAAAGGAAGAAACAACACTTAATTTTTAAAAGCCAGCATATCATATATCAAAACCTGAAAAGGAATGCACCAAAAAAAACCATGCAAATTTCACTTATAAATGTTAGAAAAAACAATGAAAATATAAACTAAGAAGGTTAGAGAGTATAGTGAAAGAATTACACGGTACAACAAAATCGCTTCATTCCAAGAATGGCAAAATAGTCAATACATATTAATAGATTCATCACAGTAAGCATGAAGGAGATAAATCACATAGTCTTCCTGTGAGATACTAAAAGACATTTTACAAAATGCAACATCTTTTATGGCCTACTCACCTCTCAAAGGTCTCACTTAGTACCATTACCTTGAGGTTTAAGTTCCAACATATGAATTTTGGAGGTATACATGCATTCAAACCATAGATCCTTAGAAGTGAGAAAGATCAAGTACAGGAAGTCAGGATGATGGCTTTCCCTTTTTGTCTCACTCAATGCAAACTGCAGTGTCTCTATTGTGATCTACAAGGCCCTATATGCCCTGCACTTCCATCCCCATTAACACTGTGACTTGTCTCCTGCTACCCTTCCTTCCATTCCTCTGTGAGCCACACTCACCTCATTGCTCTTCCTTAAACCTGTCAGGGACATTTGCATCTCACATTCCTTTGCGCTTGCTACCTTGGCCCAGAATTTCCTTTCCACATTACCATCTCATTGCAGATGTCACTACCTTATCTAAAGTTGTCCCATCACACCCCAACACTGCCTATCCCCCTTCCTTGCTTTACTCCATTACACTTAACACAATCTAATGTATACATCTACAGCTGTTTTCTTGCTTATTCTCTATTTCTCCCAGTAGCACATAAGTTCCTGAGAGCAATGATTTTTGTTTATTTTGTTTAGTGCTATAACTCCAGCAATTAGAACAGTGCTTTGCACATAGTAGGTGATCAACAAATATTTGAGTGAATGAAGGAGAGAGAGATGAGTAAGGGAAAGAGGGAACAAAGAAATACAGAGAGCCCTAAAGGCTTTGCTGAAACTGGGGAAGACCTAGCTTAATTTCAAAATAAGATAACATCCTTTTAATGAAATATATACTTTTACACAAAAGTTTAGCATCCTTCAAAATACCCTATTTTTGAAAAATATGTCCATTAGAAGTGAAGAAATGTCTATATGACATTTAAAAACCTCCCCAGGAATGTTTAATTTTAGCTATTTCACGCTCAGCCCTCATCCACCTCTCTGAGCCATGCCTTAAAAATACTTTTCCCGCCGGGCGCGGTGGCTCACGCTTGTAATCCCAGCACTTTGGGAGGCCGAGGCGGGCGGATCACGAGGTCAGGAGATCGAGACCACGGTGAAACCCCGTCTCTACTAAAAATACAAAAAAAAAAAAAAAAATTAGCCGGGCGTGGTGGCAGGCACCTGTAGTCCCAGCTACTCGGAGAGGCTGAGGCAGGAGAATGGCGTGAACCCGGGAGGCGGAGCTTGCAGTGAGCCGAGATCGCGCCACTGCACTCCAGCCTGGGTGACAGAGCGAGCCTCCGTCTCAAAAAAAAAAAAAAAAAAATACTTTTCCCAAGAGTCTCATCTAGTTTTAAATGAAGTACACAAGTTCCAATAAGAGTTAGAACTCAAGCAAAATCTAAACTTGGAGTGTAGAAGTTTTTATTTTAGTTGTTAAAGTATACATCCAATACCATTTTTTTAAATCCAGGTTTATCTAATCCATCCAGTCTAACATGAGGAGATATCCGAAGAATGTTCAAATATAGATGTATAAGATTAAATAGCCTAATGAATTTGTTTTAAAATTCAAGGCTGTTCCCAAGCAAGAGAAAAAATGTGGTAGATTCACACATGGAAAATATGCAAAAGAGACCACAGTTAACTCAAGTTTAATGATAGTTATCTTCCAGTGTTCTCATAACTGCATGTACATTAAAAGCTGATCCACACGTTTAAGAGCAACACAGAAATAAGCTAACTTTTCCTCATTAGAAGAATGGATAAACTGTGGGCTTTTCATGCAATGGGATAATAAGCACCAGCTAAAAATGAAAGAACTGAAAAGCTAAAACACAATTTCCCTCTTCTCATTCCCTTCTTCTCCTCTCCTCCACTCTTCACTCCCTTCATTTTCCTCTCTAATCCCCACCCTTCTCCTGCTTTTCCCTCTTCATTTCCCTTCCATCCCCTTCCCTACTTTTGGATCACATCCCTTCATTCCCTTCTTGGACTATTCAGTGTAAAAGTCATTAGGTGACACCAAGCAGAATGCCCATCTACCCTTCACACTAGTGATAGGAGTCCACACTGTTTGGCATAGGGTGTCAGACTCTGAGCAGGGCAAGGAGAGCTTCAGCCCAGTAGATTCCTATTGATCTTCAAATTCCAATCCAAAAGTTACCTCCTCCAGGAAGTCTTCCTTCATGAAACAAATGCAGGAAGAATTAATTAATATTCCCTGAGCTCCCAGGACATTTTGCACTTGCCTCTAATCATGCACTTTTATTAAAGTGAGTTGTTTAAGCTGGTTCTTTCTGCTGCTGAATGGTGAGTGCTTCAAGAACAGTTAACATATAGAATACATTTATATCTTCAGATCCTATAATGTTTTGAATTTGTAAAATGGAGTTGAATAAGAGAGGAGAAGTTGTGGGGGAAGCATGGTATATGCTTACCACATGGTTGTATATGTCAAAATTTTCCAACTTGTAACTCACGTAACTATATAATATTCAATACACTTTCTCAAATTACTTATATCTCCAGGCAATTATTTGCCCCACTGGACCTTGTGCCCTCAGTGGAGAATCACGGTACAAGAGAGCCTTAGTAACAGGGCCTGGGCTTGGAGGGGTATCACCTGAACCCATTCCACCCCAGTCACCTCGGAAACCAGCAGATCCTCTGGAAAGACAGAAGTTAACAATATAACCAAAAAGAGCATCTCATTAAATCTTCTAACTCTTTAAAAACTGAGCAATCTGTCACAACTAACCCTAAGTGATCAGGAAAGTAACCATTCCTCTTCAGCATCAGTAATCCTTGGTTTTAAGCAATCCAAACTGACTCTGGATATTTCAGCCATAATCCATGTAAACCCAGGAAGGACAGAAATCAGAGTAGCCCAAGGGATCACTGTCAAAACCACACAGACAATCTTTTTAAGGCAATTCCATTGGAATAACAACTTCCTTCTAACAATGTGTCCCTCCCGTCAAGGCGCAAATTTCCTAGAGAAGTCAGCTAGTCCTAGTTTGGGGCATGAGGCCATGTATATAAGACACTGGCTATTGACAATCCCACTATACCACATGGAAGAGGGAGGCATAGCTCCCCACAGGAAAAAAAAAAATGAGATGAAGAAAATGAGAACTGGATGAACAAAAACAGTTTTCTACTGCAACCCTTCTGTTCTGAGCAGACTGCTACAATGTTGCAGCAGTATGAGGACCAAGAGAGTTTGCGACTAGACCATCCTAGGGAATCTACACCTAGGGAATCTACACCAGAGGAGGGGATTTCCAAGCAGCACACTGGCCCAGGACACCATCAGCCTAGATAAACAGAGTCCCAGAGCAAAGCAGCAACGTCTCCACACATGGAAGGCATCTTGGAAGCAACTGTGTGACATGGACTAGCCCAGGAGCAGAAAGGAGCAAAAGGGCTGATCTGTGAGAACACAGAAGACTTCTTCTGAGAACTCTAAGAAATACATAAAAAGTAGAAAGCTTTAAAAATGGGCTAAGGTCCACCTGTGAGTCAGGCAACAGCCAACGAGCTCATGAAATTCAGGAACTAATGTTGACCCATGTTTGACTAGGAAGACTTCAAGTGTCTCTTAGTTTTGTTTTGTTTTGTTTTGTTTTGTTTTGTTTTGTTTCTGTTCAAGAACAGAGAGGAAAGGGAACTTGATTCCAATGTCACATTTATTTATCCATGGCTCTTACAATAGGGCATTGCATCTAATAAGTCAAGTAGTTCTCCCTATCCAAAAGATTTAGATATTTAAGCGTAACTGACTGCATGAAGAGATCTGCCTCATTCCATGTCTCTCCCTCCTAAAGTATGAAGGAATAAAAATCAGATAATTCTCAAATTCACAATCTTTCCTCACCCATACTGCCTATGAATATAATTTTTCAAAGACATGCTACGTCCATAAGTCAACTCAAAAGGATGAATGGGTAGACACTGCTATGAATCACCTACTAACTTCAAGTTCTTGTCTCTCCTCAGCCATGCCCATACACACACACATTTTCCTATCTGCAAAACTTATTCAGGATGATTATCTACAGTAGGATGAAGAGAGAAAAAACATTTAAAAGTTAAAAAACTGCAAAAAGGAAATGAATGAAAAGCAAGAGGTCACACACGTGCACACATACACACAAACTCAGTTTGCCAAAATCGTGGAGGTGTTGGTCACTGGGTTAGAGGATAATGGAATAAACATCAACCTTAGATCTTTTCTGAACATCGGTTAATTTAGCTTCCTTTTTCTTGTCACCTGGGACCTTCCTGAATCTCCACGTGGCAGACCCCTAACAAAATAGCCCCTACTGGGCAAGCTCTGGGGCAGTAGTGCCAAAGAAGGCTTCCCTCCACTGCTTTATTCAAGTCCTATCTTATTTTTAGAATGTATAGTAAATAAAATTCTCATATTGCAGATGAGAGGTTGTTCCAAATGAGCCACTGGTAAATGAATGATCCATTGTTTCTTGCTTCCGCCCCAGAACATTTGGGTAGACCAGTTAGAGAATGTGCTTAACATGGCTGTTTCTATAACCAGTCATATCATATACCAACAACCTGTCAAATGTAAGAGAATGTGAACGTTTCTGCACACTGTTTAATACTAGCTCCATGTTACTGAGAGGATCACATTAACTTCTTCTTTTTTTTGAGACGGAGTCTCGCTCTGTCGCCCAGGCTGGAGTGCAGTGGCGTGATCTTGGCTCACTGCAAGCTCCGCCTCCCGGGGTTCACGCCATTCTCCTGCCTCAGCCTCCCGAGTAGCTGGGACTACAGGCGCCCGCCACCACGCCCGGCTAATTTTTTGTATTTTTAGTAGAGACGGGGTTTCACCATGTTAGCCAGGATGGTCTCGATCTCCTGACCTCGTGATCCGCCCATCTCGGCCTCCCAAAGTGCTGGGATTACAGGCGTGAGCCACCGCGCCCAGCCCACATTAACTTCTAAAAATATTCTTCTATTTGATCCAGACTTTACTTAATTAGGAATCTTTTGTTCTGGTGAAGACCTTAAACTCCGTTTCAACTCTATATTTAGGTTTCACTGTTTACAAAAACTTAGCTTCTATGTTTGGGGCAGCTAAATATTTGCCATAAGATTATCTCCACAGATCAGAATCTAGTTTTTCCACGCTTTAAAAAGATCATGGCTTCAGACATGAATACTTCTGGAAGTTCAGTTCTCAAGCCTTCTAGCTATCACCCTGTGGAACCGTTGAGAACCAAGGAAAGCCAATGGGGGTAAACTGCACCTGGGATTTATTGAAATAAGAGAGAAGCTTGAAGAATTAAAGAGAGTCGTAGCTGAGAAGCAGGAGAAAAGAAACCAGGAACGGCTGAAACGAAGAGAAGCAAGAGAGAGAAGAAAGGGAGAAGCTGAGGAGGTCCCGATCACACAGCAAGAATCCGAAGAGATCCACGTCCAGAGAGCATCGCAGACATCGATCTCGCTCCATGTCACGTGAAGGCAAGAGGAGAACTCGATCCAAATCTCGGGAGAAACGCCATCGCCACAGGTCCCGCTCCAGCAGCCGTAACCGCAGCCGTAGCCACCAGAGAAGTCGGCACAGTTCTAGAGAGAGGAGCAGAGAACGATCCAAGAGGAGATCCTCAAAAGAAAGATTCAGAGACCAAGACTTAGCATCATGTGACAGAGACAGGAGTTCAAGAGACAGATCACCTAGTGACAAGAGATCGGAAAGATAAGAAGCGGTCCTATGAGAGTGCTAATGGCAGATCAGAAGACAGGAGGAGCTCTGAAGAACGCGAAGCAGGGGAGATCTAACTAGCTGTGTACACTTCTTCAATCCTTAAGCTTCCTACGGAGTTACGTACTATTGTTTAGTTCACAGCTGTTCCGGGTGACAGTGAGCAGATCCAGACACCAGATCCAGCTAGGCTAGATGTACAGTATCTAACTTGATCTGAACTGAACCTGTTTTCCTTGATGATGCCTAAAACTACATCCATAGTTTCTGGTGAACCTGTAATACAGTTCTGAAAGTACAGTTTTATATAATAAGATGCTGATCTCTTTATTCTTTCAAGTAAGAGTGATAGTGAACAAATTGTGTTACTTGCCTTGGGATTTTTTTGAACGTTTGTAAAATGGTGTCTTCCCAGTCCAAACAGCTGCAGCTTTGGCCATTTTTCTTTTTAATTCTTCTTCTTCCAACTTTGTATCCCCCTTAATACCTACACTCTCCAATTGTAAGAGAAAGGGGGCAGGGAAGCAATATAGCTTCCATTCTAAGGCTGTATTCCCGTTATGAGTTACTAGCTGATTACAGTTCAGAGCATTGATCCTGGAATATGTGCTGGAGAAATTTAAAATACTGGGGTTTTTTGTTTAATGGTGCCTATTTAGAGTTGGAAGTTGAACAGCTGTTGCGTTACATACTTTTGCTTTTTTATTGAAATTTTGAAATCAAACTTGTCTTGATTTTTCTGTTCTGTTGAATTGCTATGTTCAGGATGTTCTAGGGGGTGGGGGCAGGGACTCTTCATAATAAGCACTTGTTTTATTTTGTGTGTGTGGAGTATAAAGGCTACACCCTTATTGTAAAAAAAAAAATAATAAAATGAAAGAAACAATCACCACCACCATTATTAAACTGTAACTTGTCTAGTAAATTGTCACTAGAACTATTTGCTGTGGGCATTTCCTCTGTTCTGTTACATCATTAACAGTGCCTTACTGTGCAAGGCACCAAAGGACATAAATATGTACTTGCAAAGATTCCAGATGAGCTGTTCATGCGGACCCCTTGCTGACTATATTCCAGCCACTTCAGGGTTGTTTGTAATGACCATTATAGAGAAGGGCTCGACCTGGAGAAGAAACTGAGGTGTTTTTATTCTCATTCAACAAACCCAAATAAAAACAGTGTATGTAACCAAAAAAAAAAAAAAAATGAAAATTAGAATGTAAATGACATAAAAACCTAAGGGTTTCCTCATTCAGAGTTAACAACAAAACAAATAGCAAATCACTGTGTTCATAAGTGGGAAAAAATAATGAAAGATATTCTACAAGTTTTATATTGTTTTGTATCTTTTTTATTGCTGTAGCTTTGAGTACTAAGCAACTTTGGATAATATCTTCAAT